>NW_028257863.1:0-31950 GCF_054643075.1 Acanthaster planci | reverse complement strand
CTTCTCGTTGTTCAATCTTTATCAACATGAAAGACCCTGATACAAGAAATATTCTAAACAACAAACAAATGCCGTCATGATGATATCACCATCTGATTTATTGTTGATTTCAACATCTATTTTAGCCCATTGAGTCTGTTCATGTTTTCAAGTCATCATTTTGATAACTTCGCCACGTTCGATCGATATCAAAATTACAGCCAACAACGACCCTGAACTAACAACCACGATGACGTCATCTGGTGATTTTCGTACGTTGTTTTTGTATATTTTCCCCCATTAAACAACTTAAAATCTGAAACAGCTCTGTGGTTGTTGCTATAACAAGCACCAACTCTAGCTGTTCTTTTTTGCTCTGAGTAAAATAGTCTGTCAGACCTTCCACTTAAAAAATCCATCTTTCTTCTCTAAAGGCTAAATATCATGCATGATGTGAATAGGTTCAACTTAGCAATCTCCCGGTTAATTGCACCAAGCTGGACACGTATCTTCCAGTTAGATGCTGAAGTTGGGGATCTTGTTTTTTTCACCTTTAACGCCCTTATTAAACAGGTGCTCCTCTCATGCAATAAATTTAAGTATTTGAAAATAACACAGAATGGTCAAGTGTTGATCAGTTTTCCTATTGTGAAAAGCAGTTACATGCAGTGTTTTTAATTAATTGTCGGAGCAGTTTTGTATATGTACATGAGTTACATGTACAAGTGTGGGATTCGTTTTGACTTGCTGTTTTTGGCTTGATATTAAGACCAGTTGAAGACAAGTGCAATTGCAAAATTGATGCGTACATTGTTGCAGTTAATTACCAAATCTCATTATTATTCATCAGGCACCGGTGTCATTTTGTTGGTCCATTCCAGGAGCTCAACACCTTTACCTAAAAAATATTAAAGTTAAACAAATACAACATGATATGCAGGGGAAAATCCATGTGGGGGGAAACTAATGGACTAATGATTTGGGACTTTCTTTCACAGTTCCACCTTAGGAGTCCCAATCATGTGATACCTCGAGAACATTAGTTTTGTCAGTTTTCCTCATGCTGCATTTGTATACATTTGTATACTGTTGTCAGTTGATGATTCAGACAATTCTCTCACTAAGCTTTGCAAATTTAACGGTTATTGTTACCTACAGAAAGTAAAGTACATGCTGCTCAGAGCATTCCAGGTGTATTGTGGTAATCTGTAATTTTTGTACACAAAACAATGTTTTGAAGATTCAGACTCGACTTAATACATTTGGCAAAATAACTTAATTTTCACCGTTGGTAATATTCTATCTACCAGAAGTTTTGTGTATCGCAAATATTTTTGCTAACGGCTTCCTTTTAATTAGTCCATTGAATATTTACCACACAGCTGTATTTTTATCCACAAGAAAATCTAGAAATTAAAGCTTTTGACGCTAGTTACATTTACGTTTTGTAACTTGGTATTCTGTTTATCTAATGTCTTGACCATTTTAGCTGATCAAGGTGTCTTGCTTAATAAAGCCTTTGGATATTGTAATTTCACTAGAAATTCAGGTATGTTTAGCTGCGTTTTAAAAAGGGCCATCTTTTTCCCACAAAGAGGACGGTGTCCTTTTGTTTGTACACCACCATCGCAAAAAAACCTCCTTAAAGTAAATACTAAGCAGTAGTAATTTTTTGTTAACTTCACTGTGGTTGTGACCATGCAATGCAACACGAATTTCCAGTTAAGGGGTGCTTTTCATTCTCTCTTTTCCTGTATCTCAACCTTCATTACTGCCAAAAAAAAGAAAGAACCTGGTTGCTGCCTGATCATGCAAGGTATTTCTCAGGTAGTAACTGAAGACAATATACAAGAAAAACGCTAACTTAAGGACAATAATATGGACAAATCATAGACCGATAACACGCCCCAGAGATTGCCCCCCAAACGACCAAATTGCTGTTTATTGCCACTCCAATAATGTTACCAGTGATATAAAAAGTGAAAGAGTGACAAAGACTAATTATTTGAGATTAAAACCGAAAATAGAACTTCTGTAGGTTGGGATAAGCACAAACACTTTGACAGGATAACAAATCAGTAACGATTGACAACACACCTGTGTTTTAATATAATTGATTAATTAAAATAATTGTCAACAGCTAATTTATGAATGAGTGAATAAATGCAAAAAACATATACAAAATAATTTATTCGATATTAGCACTAAAATAAACAGTAAAGTGGGTATACATGTACACTTTTGTACAAAAAGTGGATAAACGTGAGTAGTGTCGATAAGATGTGTGCATTAGAAAATAACCCACTTACACAGGTGTTTTTTTTTTTCAGATCACTCAGAAATATGGTTAGTCCATACAAGATACTTGTACTGTTATGAGTATTGAGAGGCAGTCTGCGTTCACACACAATTTAGACACCCTGTAACACACCGCCATAGTTTTGGCACAAAGTGAGAGCTCCTCAGAGTGTAGTTGTACTTAACGTCTCGAATTGTATGCAGAACGCGTATGGGTGTGTGCGCTAACCTTACATACCTAGTGTGGACTTGTGAACAAAAGATGTCCACACGATGCAGGAAAAGAAAACGTTCTGTGGACTTAAACACGTCCACAGGATGTTTCCCATTCTCTGAAAAAGAAGTTTAGAGTCGTAAAAGGAAGAGGAATACTCAAGGAAACCTTGTACAAAAAGCCAGCTGTATGTGTGCGTATCCCCAGCATATACATTTTTTTTCAAGATTACTGCAGATATTTTGGGAACAGGTTACGAAAGCATTAAAGCAAAGTTTTCAGCGGTCACACAATCCTGATATTTTAGAGTTGTTCCCATGGCCATTTCGTCTTAGTTACGTATATGGGTAAAAAAAAAAAACACTCCATCAGCATTTATATAATATAGAATAGTGAAATGCCTTCAAGCACAAATGCACTTTTTTTTTCTTTTCTTTTATAAACAGTGAGGACACTTTAACTTTCTTTAATTCTGGTAATCCTTCAACCTCTGGACCAGTATCAATCTTCAATATTTTGAGTGTGGTTCCTAACATACTCTTAAATTCCACAATCAGAGTTTGTGCTGCTGTGCAGTTGAAACTTTGTAGATATCTAGAAAATGGATGATAGCGTCATCAATTGAGAAGTCACATGACATTAAAGAAGCATCATTTCGAGGCCTGTATCTCCCAAAATACGTCCAATTTGGTTGAAACTGCAAATATCTGGAGGGGATATGTGATACTCAAAATCATCCGGATGGACTGATGACGTATCAGTTGACAAGTCACGTGACATTGAAGATGCATCCTCAGGATGATGGCGCCATCATTTGACAAGTCAAGTGACATTAAATATACCCCTTTTATCTCCTGAAGTACATAATAGATTGGGTTGAAACTTTGCAGTAATGAAAACATGGGCATTTTTATTGAAAAGTTTAGCATTGCAAAAAAGGCCCTATTTTCCTACTATCTCGTTCCGCAATTTTGCAAAAGAAAACATTTTTTTTTTGCTCTTTCGGGGGAGGGGCTCCCAATTTTGAAAAAGGGTATTTTTTTGTTCTTTTTTTTTGGGGGGGGGCTGTTTCGCTTTTTTGCAAAAAGCATTCTTTTTGTTCCGTGATTTCTTCTTCTCCCACTCAAAAACCCATTTATTTTGTTCACGTTTTCCCTACACACGACGTCAGTGCTTTTGCAACTTTTGATCTCAATCAAACTTGTACCAACGAAGAACCCTTGTGCGTTGACGTATTTAGAAAAAGACGTCATGACGACGCCATCAAGTGATTTGTTAATAATAATTTTTACATATCTTTTAGCCCATTGACTTTGTACACATTTTCAAGAAAGAATGTTGGTTACTTGGCGATCTTCAATCGTCATCAAAGTTACAGCCGGCAAAGACCACAATGCAAAATTAATGCCTAATTTATGACGTTGTGGTGACATCATTACCTTATTTTAAATGTTATGTTTAGTACACGTTTCTTCAACAGCCAGACCTCACCACTCTTATAGACCTTACTGGTGATATATTGTATGTTCTTGCTTCAAACCACCAGCCCAGAGACGGTGCAAGACGAAAACTGTCATAATGACTTGGCATTAAATGTGTAAATTTCAAAGCCTTGTAACTCCTGAAATACAAGTCTTATTTGGTAGAAATTTTGCAGATAACTAGAAAGGAAAATGCTTTAGAGGAATCTTGACCTCATGTGATGGTGACGTCTTCAGGAGGCAAGACACGTAACATTAAGTATGCCCTCTTTAAGGCCCTATATCTCCTGAAGTACATGTTCCATCTGGTTGAAACTTTGAAGATAAATAGGAGAGGAAGAGTTTAAGACAAAAAATGATCTCAAGTAATAATGAAATCAGCAGGAGACAAGTCACGTTATATTAAAATGCACAATTTGCAGCACTGTATCTCCTCAAGTACATGTCCCATCGATTAGAGCTTTGCAGATAACTTGAAAGGGAAGTGTTATATGCAAAGATGACTTGATATGATGATGAGTAGTCGTTGAATTTTACAAAAGATTTGGAGAAGCCCTCTGTTCTGTTGGCAAACAGACCATAGGACTTCGATAGTTTCATAAATGTGATCAAGTTCAACCTAGGCAGACCTTCAGACATTCATCCAAGAATGATCCTAGAACAAATTTGACATGGTGACGTCATCACGTTTTTTTAATTCATTCGATTAACGAAATTCAATTCGTTTTTAATTGGATATTCAATGTCTTGCCAAAGAGTTTGTACACGATTTGTACTTAACACCAACAAGAGAGTAGTCCTTAACTTGGGGTGAAGACTGCTATGAGAAACGAAATCGTCTGGTTTACGCTCTGTTTTGAGTTGAAGTATACCCAAGAGCCAAAATATCAGGTGTTTCATGAAAAAAAAAACTGTCAGTTTAAGAGCAAATCACGTGACTTGACTTGAAGGAGTAGTAATTTTTGCATGTGTTTTTAGCCCCATACCATGTTGGTAGCTTTGCAGTGTTTGATCATTTTCAAAGTGATAGCCAACAAAGACCATGATAAAAGAATTTGTCCATAATGACGTCATCGTCTGATTTACCATTGGTTTGCAATATTTATTTCAGTCCATTGACTTTTTACACATTTTCAAGCCATCATTTTGATAACGTTGAGATCGTTGATTTTCATCAAGGTAACAAATAACAAAGACCCTAATAAAAGAATTTCATGAATTTATGACGTCATCTTCTATTCTTTATTAATCTTTGGATGTTTATTTTCCCAGATAGGTTTTGCACATGTTATTTAAGAGCCAGTCTTCGGCACTCTGGTGAATCTGACTTATTCCATTTATGCATAGTCCACCATGGACAGAGGGTCCCAAGACAAAATGGTCAAAATGACATCATCAAAGGTCAAGTGACATAAGGTTATTTTTTCTCCATAGGTTTTTTACACGTTTGTCTACTAAACATTAATGAATGAGTAGTCCTCAACTTCGGCTCAAAATTACTATGAGAGCAAACAAGAAACTGTGAGGCTTCCGCTCTGTTATTTGATGAGATATATACCTCAGAGCAAAAATATCAGGTAATAGGTGATAAAACAATTGTCCTTTTAAGAGCGAATCACTTGACGTGAACTTAATCAAAGGAGCATTTTTTTTTCATATGTTCTTATCCCATTCATTTGGTACATGTATTCAAGCCACCATTTAGGTAACTTTGCGTTGTCAGATCGTTATTGAATTGATAGCCCACAAAGACCCTGATACAAAAGTTATTCCAGAATAATGACGTCATAATGACGTCACTTTCTGATTTATTACTGATTTGTCAATATTAATTTTAGCCGATTTGACTTTCTACATGTTTTCAAGTCATCATTTCGGTAACTTTGAGATCTTTGATCATTGTCAAAGTTGCAGCCAACAAAGAATGTAATACAAGAATTATTCCAGATTGGTGACATCATGATTGCGTCATGTTGTGATTTTTTCACTGATTTTCTTTTATTTTATTTTTCCCCGTTGAACAACTCGACATCTGAAACAGCTCTGTAGTTCTTGCTGTAACATCCACTACCTCTATTTTTTAAAGGACACGGTCGTGAACCACAAGTAAAAGTATTTTGCTGCTGGCCATTTTTCACAAGAGCAATATTAAGGACGGCCATGAATGAGAGCTAGTGAACCACGTAAGCAAGTTGTAATTAATAACATATCTAGTTCTTCTAACAAAACCTACCGTTGCATCTTCAACTGGAGTTATCCAAAAATCAAGATTTCTCATCGATGAAAGTTGGCATGCTCGTTGCTGCATTTGTTACTCACATTTTGCACTCTTCGATAATTGTATGGGGAAGTTGCATCCCCCAACATAACTGGATAAAACTCCACCAGTACACAGGCTATTGGACGTCAACGTGCAAGCTTGGCTTTCTTGGAGTCAGTAAAAATGGAGAACCAGGAGTTACTCCATAGGAAATTTGTTATCCTGAGAGATAGCCTACTTCCAATAACTCGACATTGACAAGGTTTTTGTAAATTGGACGTAGAGAGAGTAGATCCGAATGCCCTCATAGGTAAATTGTAAAATGCAACAACATAATGTAAAAGCTGTCGATCTGTTCACTTCATAGTGTGTGTTTTCGAAAACATGACCCTCATATTTATTTAATCTAACTCATATATTTACAATCAAACGACGAAAGGAAACAACAGAGACTTTCTACTTAGTTCTCAACAGTCCACATGTATCTACACAAATTTACAAGTATTAATCTTGTCAGTGGGTAATTTTCGGCCCATCAAAGTCATACATAAGTCTTCACTTTATCATTTGTCATTTATGTCACCTGCAAGCACTTATTAAACAAAAACAACTATGGAACTCTCTTTTTAAGTTCCAATATTCTGTAGTAAGGGATCTGGATGTAGTAAGGATATAGGGACCGCAACTGGTTCGAATCTGGCACAATCTTTTTAAACACCACAGTCTCTGGGTGTCCTAGAGCCTTTCTGGTTAGCTCTGGATTGAGTTCTCCGTGGTCGGAGTGGCCTGAGCCCCAATCAATCTCAATATCTCAGGTTTGCTCCCTCAACTTCAAGCCAGTTGATAATTAAAAAACATTTAATCACATTGCAAATAAGAACCTCTGTTCAACTGTTTGGTGATAATCATATGAACACTCTATGTTCAGTAGCTCTTCTTTCCAATAACTATTTCTTGCCGCGAAACTCGGGAAATTGAAATGTCAATGTATATGTATTGTCCAATAATCGAATGTCCACAAAGTAACCTTCTGCAACATTACTACTGACAATTTCTTAAAGAAATCCACTTTTGTTAAGCCCATAAATTCAGTGTTTCAAAATCTTATAAAATAAGTTCAAAATTAACACTTACACTTATTAGCTTTCATCAGCATGTTGTTTGATTGACAGAACTACTGAATTTCTTTTTTCGGTGTGGTGTGTTTTACAGAGCTAAAATGCTAACAAAATCAACACTCATATTGAAGTGCTGTCTTTAGACAGATCGCTGATAAAAAAGCCTACTGTAGCTTACTACGCCTGGTGGCTAAAATTCAAGCAATCATATAGCAAACACCAACGTCTGTTTTCTATCGAGATCTGATCTGGTCCGCCCTACCTCGATTCATACAATGACCTTACACACCCAAATCACGCATTTTACCTTCCAGTTCGTAAAACAACTAGTTAGCAACTTTTGTACAGCGCCTGGATTTGTAATTGTACTCAGTGCTTTCGCCCTTAATTTTACAAAGCCATGACTTTTGTCGAAGCTGCTGGGAGAGGCAAGACCACCGGGTTACCCAAAAACTACTGCTGACTACCAAAAAGCTGCTGCCTGCAGGGACTGTTACATAACGCACATGTGGAGTAAGACTAATTCCAAAATGATGTGGGTAGCGTTTAACCATTTCCACAAAAGGGGATATACAACAACCTTTTACAGAGTATAATTTGTTATGTTTACACGAACGGTCTCTGCATGTGTGGCGGATTATGTAATGGTACCGCTCACAATTCTATGTGTGACCTGCATTTGACCCGAGGCCACAATGAATGAATGGTCATGAACATTTTCGTTGTACGTGCGGGAAAGCTGGCGATGTTTCCAGATATGCTCTCGAGTTTTCTTATAAGATTAAATAATGCTAAGAAAGTTTATCTTAGGAAACTTACACAATGACAACAATCTTTGGAAGAATTGTATACTATAAAACAAGGAAAAACAGAGAGAGACACACACACCGCTAGATGGTTTTTGGAAGGCAATTCTATCTTATGCAGGCTGTGAGAAGTCTTTGACTTGTTGACTTCTTTACCATTTCAACCTGTGGCGGCGAGCTGTCTGTGGAGCAACACTTGTAAGAAAAATTCATCAAGACAAGTGAGGTGCAGAACTGAATCTTGATTCTGAAGAGACAGTCTGTGAGCTGAATCCAGTTCCAGTTTGTGGAATTGCCAAGTTCCCGTACTTCCGATGGCCATCACGCCTTCGCTGTTTCCGTTTTGATCTCGGTTTATTCTTATTGGTCGTGGTCTTCGTCCCCGTAACAGATCACGGTTGCACCGTCAAGAACTGAACTATTTTTCGGCATTTGCGGAGTCCAGCGTTCTTCACTGACAAATGCCTTGCCAATTCTCGCCCGTAAAACACCTTGTTTTTATGAGATATTCTTTATCATTGTGAACTAATTCCTATCAACATTTGTCTTTGTTGCTGTTTTCTAAGTGTAAAATTCTCATTAGAGCATACTTGTTTATTTGTTCCTGATATCAGCGTGATCTTGTTTGATTTCTTTGTTGCATCGGAGAAAATTCGAGCTTTGGAATAATTACTGTGCATGAATAGTTAGGAGTTGTTGGATCGTAACAAATTCGATATAGTCTTTAAACACAGGTACATGTAATTTCTTTTTTTTGGGGGGGGGACACAGTTGAAATGGATCCCCATGCACCCCGGGTACAAATTCCAGAGATGAAAGGCACCTCATTCTAGCCGGGTACAACGTGTATAGCCCTCGTTAGGACCTTGTTGTTAACTATGTTGAACAGGACGCTGTTCCAGGAGGCAAACTAATTTCCATATCCTTTCCTGGCGCAAGACGTGGTTGTGAAAGCTACGTTTCACAAGCTATATTTTTGGTGCACTAACATTTCTTTTCTTTTGTACCTCCCCACGCATTAATCTTTTACATTACGTACTGAAAGGTACAGAATCAAAGTGTGCAACCTTCTTAACGGTAAAAGTAACAAGAAGTCCTACGCCGTACTTTATGTCCAAAGGTCAAGGCGCTCGTTTGTGCAAAAAGAACTGCAAGCCGTACCCGAAGACGCTAAGCTATCCCCGATCAAATAGTGACCGAACACCGACGTGTCTGTTCTGTTCGGTAACAAGTACCTCTGCTGTTACAATAGAAAGCATCTTGTGTCTGAAACATACACATACGCTGTGCACTTCACCTCGAAAATCGTTTTTGTATTTGCCGATGACTTTTTGTTTTCTTTTTGGTGGTCTGGGTGGTCTCGCTAGTGTGTTGTGACAAGTCTCGGTAAACGTCTTCAGTAAACACCGGTAAAAGCAGACTGTTCGTGTCTGTGTAAAAGGTTTTTTTTTTGTCGCAAGGTTTCCTTTTAATCGCTTGTAATAAAAGTCGTGCTTGAGCGTCTCAGGCAAATCAAGGATATACACACTGCAATAAATGAGTTTATCGTCATAAATATGATACTGGTTCTGAAATGGTGGTGTAGCCAAGGGGAAGGAGTGGTGGGAACATGCCCCCAGGTGCCCCCACTGAAAAACAAAACAAAAAAACAAAACAAAACCGGACGAATGGATATTGAACAAGGCTAACATAATTTTGCTTCCCACCAAAATATGACAAGTTGGTGGCCCCCCAAGAAGCTTGTGCCCGTTTTGTGTCCCCCTAGTAAAATCCCAGCTACGCCACTGCTCTGAAAACCATTAATGATTCCTACTCTAGAAGAATCTGCTTCGATCTTTCTGGGGTGTTTAAAATGTTTTAAAAATTATGACAATTATTCTACAGATGGTCAGTTTAGAATATGTCAATTTTTGGAAGAATTTGTAAATAAGCAATTTATGCTGTAAAATAAAGTTAATTTTAAGGTGTATGTAAAATCATATTGAAATCGGAGGATTTCGGTTATTTTTTTTTTTTTAATTTGAGACTTTATTGGGTAATGGCGTCACAGGTCACTGACTCGTGTCAAATGTCATTTTTACTCTTGATTCATACAGCTAAATTTCCACATCAGTGAAAAGAACATGTTCTTCTGATTAATTGGATACCACATTGCACGTATTCAATGAAAAATGACAGGTTTGCGTGTCATTTTTATTAAAAGGGTAGTATTTTAAGTGAAAACTTGATCTCTGCCTTGAGCGCATGGAAGGGCTGATTCCGCTAAAAACTAAAGTATTTATTATTCCTCAGTGTCTACCAGCACAGCAATTTCCATCGAAATCAGAAGACGTAAGGTCAAAAAGTGTTGGTCTGTCATGGAATGACCCATAGTTCAAACGCCACACGCATCTAAAGCTTGAAGGAACAACGTGTCGGTCGTGACCAAGTGTTTAGAAATGAAGGTTTGCTACAAATGGTGGGCTCTAGTGTAGTATTCTGAAGTTGCGCTTTCTTATTTGATGCCACCGTAACAAATTATGTAAACTTGTCAAACGAGTCCATGTATACGGGTACACACCTTTTTGCAAGACTAACTCGATTCTTTTGTGTCCTGTGCAAAGTGCACCCCACATGACGTGACCAAAACTGCAAGCTTTGTGCAATTGGGGTTTGATTGGGTTACCCGGCTTGGTAATTTGTTTCAGGGTCTAACTTTGCTAGCATAGGTTCAAAAGCTGGCGGTGGTGGAGGAGGAGGAGGAAACCCTGCTCGGAAAATTGTAAAAAGCCGAGAAGTTTGGTCAGACATGGGAATCAAAGACTGCTAAGACTTTCCTGCAATGGCCCAGTTGTTCCCTACAGTCGATTGTAGTCTCATTGTTGTTTTGTAAAAAAAAAAGAAAAAAAAAAGTAGTAAATGTGTATGTACTTGGAATATCACCAACGCTGTTCACAGTACAATAGGCAACTCCACCCACATAAAAATAAAGCAGGCGTATATTGAAATTTGCGGTTCATGGAAGATCCTTTTCATCTGTCAAAGATTAAAGATTACTTACCACTGCCCATGTTTGGTTGGGATCGCAAAGGAGACAGAGTAGAGGACGAATGGGATGTCTAAGGCCTGCGCCAACAGTGGGCTACAAGGTATACAGTCGTCTGCAATAAGCATGTCAAATCTCTCGTCGTGTAGCCGTTTCATTGTAGCTGAGTCATTAAACAGGGCGTCACAATCCCGCAGGAACGCGACACTGGCTAAACGATTCAGCTCTCTCGAGTGACTCAGGAGACCTTTCATGGATCTACTGGATAGAAAAAAAACACCGTCTGCCATGTTCTGTTTGGTGTAGGACGAGTTGAAGACAACGTGTGAGAACAAGCCAACATCGTTTTCCCAGAGGGTAGAGGGATTAGAGCTGCTCATTAGAGAAACAACGCCATGACCGTGCCGGACTAGTGCTCGGCCTAATTTGGCAAGGTTGATGTAGTGGCTGCCTCCCGTGATGGAGCCAAAAAGCAGGAATTTGTACTTATTTTTAACAGAATTTGCGTCAGCACTGGACAGAGCTGGCAAAATGGCGAAAAAAAACAAGCCAAAAGCCAGCATGGCAAAGATTGTTCGAGACATCCTTAAATCAGAATCAGACTGTTGAATTGACAGAGAAACTGATTCATATAAACATTTTTTTTTGGGGGGGGCAGTACAAATTGTCGTATCAGTACATGGGCAGAAGTCCAACGCTGTGATCCAGTAGATCACAACGTTGTGTAAGCAAATGGTTATGGACTATCACTTCCAGGTTTACAACATATGCCCCAAGCTCCTTTCAAAGCCCCAAACCCCACCAGGCCAGGCAAAAAGTACGTTTGTCTGTAACAGTCTATCCACATCAAAGAGATCCGCCAGCTTGAGATTGATTTATGACAGGCCATGCCCTAGAATTGTACGGGGCATTGTAAATATTATTATCTGCAGAGGCGTTTGGTAATGATCTGTACACAATTAAATGGACCTTGGCCAAAAAACAGCAGGAAACGTTTAAACTTGCTCTGGCTCACGGGGAAGCCTGACTGCATTTTTATCAGGAGTTGAGCTTTACCGAGTTTTAGAGTAACTATTTTCCGTCATATCCACAGTAATATTATGGAAATCAGACATTATTTTGGAAAACAGTTTTTTCCGAGACAGTGTAGGCAAAAATTTTGTACTTTTCCAATTTCATCCTCAATGCAAGTGGGCTGGCACAAATCTATATGTTTTACCTTCAAGTGAGCGTAACAGTAAAGTTTTTCGTTTAATGAATCTGATTTGAAGGTGAGTAGTTCTTATTATTTTGCCAGCAAGAAAAATACAAAAGGCAGGAAGGCGGCAGAAAGGCGCCGAACTTTGCCTTCGATCACATGGACTTTACTCTCGGGATCAATAGTAGATCACTTTTATCAAAAACGATTTTTTTTTTGGTCGAAATTTAATTGCTCTTATGTAGAGATACGTCTGAAAGATGTAGATTACAAATGATCTTTGAGCTAACCAATTGACCCTGCTTAAAAATAGAAGCATACATACTCCTTGCCACCGACTTTTGACACCCTTGGTGGTGGTTACCATCCCAGATTGCGTGTTCACTGATGAGTCTCATGCATCTCCCGCTGGGGTGCTGTAAATATCAGGTTATGAAAAGAATAGGGATGATGTGCAAATTGGAATTGATTTGCTTTTACTGCCCCCACATGCCATTCCCAGAAAAGTTACAATAGTTAAGATATAATGTTTTCAGTTTCATCATTTGTAACAATGTAACATCTGCTTGACAATGACCATATCATAATATTGGCCTAAAAAGCTAGGAGGCCCCTTGCAGACGGTGCCGGCGTAGTGGGTTTTCCTCCAACGTGTTTGGTGGGTTTATTGAGTTGGCATCCAAATTACCAAGCAGGGGAGCAGACCAGCTTAATGGGATGACTCACCAAAATTGCATAACTCTTGATAAACTAGAATCCCTTTTCAAGGATAACTAAGTGTGTTGGACCCAGGAAAGACAGGATCCCGCTATTCTTCTAGGGTAAATATCTATTTCGGATATAAGTATTTGGAAGTAGAAAGTATGATGGACTTTGAGCCTTTACACCATCGGAAAGACGACAGAGTTGAGGATGAATGGGATGTCTAAAGCCTGCGCCAACAGTGGGCTACAAGGTATAGTGTCGTCTGCAATAAGCATGTCAAATCTCTCCTCGTGTAGCCGTTTCATTGTAGCTGAGTCATTAAACAGGGAGTCACACTTCTGGAAGAGCGCGACACGGACTAAACGACTCAGCTCTTTCGAGTAAGCCGAGAAACCTTTCATGGATATACTGGATAGAGAAAAAACAATGTCTGCCTTGTCCTGTTTGGTGTAGGACGAGTTGAAGACAACGTGTGGGAACAAACCAACATCGTTTTCCCAGAGGGTAGAGGGATTACAGGTGCTGATAAGAGAAACAACGCCATGACCGTGCCTGACTAGTGCTCGGCCTAATTTGGCAAGGCAGAGGTAGTGGCTGCCTCCCGTGATGGAGCCAAAAAGCAGGAATTTGTACTTTTTTTTTAACAGAATTTGCCTCAGCACTGGACAGAGCTGGCAAAATGGCGAAAAAACAAAAGCCAAAAGCCAGCACGGCAAAGATTGGTCGAGACATTGTTAAGTCAGAATCAGACTGTTGAATTGACAGAGAAACTGATTAATATATACAGTTTTCGGGGGGGGGCGGTGCAAATTGTCTTATCAGTGCCTGTGCCGAAGTACAACGCTGTGATCAAGTAGATCACAGCATTATATAGGTAAATAGCTATGGAAGATCACTTCAACGTTTACAACATATGCCCCCAGCCCCTTTCAAAGCCCCAAACCCCACCAGGCAAAAGTACGTTTGTCTGTAACAGTCTATCCACATCAAAGAAATCCGCCAGCTTGAGATTGATTTATGACAGGTCATGCCCTAGAATTGTACGGGGCAGTGTAAATATTATTATCTGCTGAGGTGTTTGGTAATGATCTGTACACAATTAAATGGACCTTGGCCAAGGAACGGCAAGAAACGTTTAAAATTGCTCTGGCTCAGGGTGAAGCCTGACTGCATTTTTATCAGGGGTTGAGCTTTTAGGAGTTTTAGAGTAACTATTTTCCGTCATTTCCACAGTAATATTATGGAAATCAGACATTCTTTTGGAAACAATTTTTTCCGAGACGGGGTAGCCGAAAAGTGTGTACTTTTCCAATTTTATCCTCAATGCAAGTGGCTGGCACAAATCTATATGTTTTACCTTCAAGTGAGCATAACTGTAAATTTCTTTTGTTCAATGAATCTGATTTGAAGGTGAGTAGTTCTTATTATCAGCAACAAAAATACAAAAAGCAGGAAGGCGGCAGAAAGGCGCCGAACTTTGCCTTCGATCACATGGACTTTACTCTCGGGATCAATAGTAGATCACTTTTATCAAAAACGATTTTTTTTGGTCGAGATTTAATTGCTCTTATGTAGAGATACGTCTGAAAGATGTAGATTAAAAATGATCTTTGAGCTTACCAATTGACCCTGCTTAAAAATGGAAGCATACATATCCCTTTCCACCGACTTTTGACACCCTTGGTGGTGATTACCATCCCAGATTGCGTGTTCATTGATGAGTCTCATGCATCTCCCGCAGAGGTGCTGTAAATATCAGGTTATGAAAAGAACAGGGATGATGTGCAAATTGGAATTTATTTGCTTTTACTGCCCCCACATGCCATTCCCAGAAAAGTTACAATAGTTATGATAAAATGTTTTCAGTTTCATCATTTGTAACAATGTAACATCTGCTTGACAATGACCATATCATGATATTGGCCTAAAAAGCTAGGAGGCCCCTTGCGGACGGTGCCGGCGTAGTAGGTTTTCCTCCCACGTGTTTGGCGGGTTTATTGAGTTGGCATCCAAATCACCAAGCAGGGGAGCTGGCGAATTATACGCCAGCCAAATGGGATGACTCACCAAAATTGCATAACTCTTGATAAACTAGAATCCCTTTTCAAGGATAACTAAGTGTGTTGGACCCAGGAAAGACAGGATCCCGCTAGTCTTCTAGGGTAAATATCTATTTCGGATATAAGTATTTGAAAGTAGAAAGTATGATGGACTTTGAGCCTTGACACCAGAAGTAAAGGTCAGATGACAAGAGAGTGATAAGCAATGCGGGTTGAGCTCAGTCGCCTTAAGGAGGAGAAAAGACTACCAAACCAAACGGCGTCATCGATGTCACAGATGATAAAACAAAGTATCGTTGTGACCGAAGTACTTTGAATGATGCCAGGGCTTTATAAAGGGAAGATGCACTTTAGATGGCAGTCTTGCATGAATTTACTTGTTAAGTAAGAAATAACACTTTAACTTAAGACATTCCAGAATTTTACTGCCATGAAGAAACGTCGTCGTTATCACCGTCATCCCCCATGCACTGTAATGCATTTGACATAACACCAACAGTTTGCAGCTATGCTGGAAACAACTGCTTCCATTTCCCCATTACATTCACTCAAAGTCCACTTCCGGTTACCCTTGAAGTATAAAAGTTACGCGTCTCTGTAAACGAGGATGTTGCCCGGTTTAAATCTACATGCTTACTTCTACCAGATGGCAAATTATTCATGCGATGTTCACGTATATAATATATTTGGTAACTTTTTTCCTCTGCTCAGTGCTGGTCCGAATGGTCTGAAGTACACCGTACAACTGTAGAGGCACGAAACTGTTCATTTGGAATTGTGCACCATAAAGGAGTATGTCGTTTATTCGGCTGGCTTGATGTGCGGCTCTCTGCCCAATTGCCAGAGCTCATAGGGATTTTATACACTGGTTGGACGTTCCATTTTCCATCCATCATACAAGTTTCCTTGCCGTAATACGTATTAGCTACCGTCTTTGAATATTAATACAGCGTGCATGAATATGTTTGGTTCATTTGGATTTGAGGATAGGGTTAGTCAAATTAATGAAGATTGACTTTTCCTTATAAGGCCGGTGGGCTGCCTCATGACACATCCGGTCCAGACCTGCTTTCCTCCCCAAGGGCCTTGTGGTTCGAGTAGTCATTCCTTAAGTGAGGCTCATTACTTGGAAAGCGGTTCTACTGTTAAAGGTCAATCCGTGCATTGAACTCAAGTAGCAATACAACATGTGCTATTGCAACATGGTGGTAATATGTAAAAACACGGTATTCCTTTAGTTGGGCAACAGATCTTTCTAGGATGTCAGAGTCGTCTGACCTATTCCTGCAGGATAAATGAAGGTCAAAGTTCAGGCAAATTTTAAATGCTGGAACAAATAAAAGTGATTCGATGATAATTCGTTGATAAACGTTTTTCGTTCAAACAGCTCATGGTATTAAGTTGAAACCAGGTGTAACGTATCCGAAAGATGAAAGGCCAATGGTCAACAACGTGTTCTAGAGTTTACGCGCACTGCGGTCGCTCGCAGATAGCAGTTAAGCAGAAAATGTAACAGCTGGTATTGATATTAACACTGGTGTCGATATGCAAACTTTTTGGACGTCATTATGACACCATCAGTGTAACTACATCTAAAAACGTTAGTTTCATCATCCAAAGATCAAGAACCCCGTCAACACCACGCTTGTCTATCAGTTGAACAGGGTATGCGACCTAGACAGCCTGCCCAGCGAGTTACACCACATTTCCACATCACTACAGCCCATCTGCTTCAAAAAATGTCAAGACCCAAGAACGAGCACCCCGCCACGACCATCGAATCCCCTCTGCCCCAGCTCAGCCCAAAAGGTACACTAGTTCGGTCACATTCATCACATTCCACGCATCTCCCTAGCAACAAAGCATCAGGCCAGCATTTGCAAGATCTCTTGCGAATGCCGCCAGGTGTATGTTGAAGAGACCGGCGAGGATCTAGCCACCAGACTCAGTGAACAAAAGGCTCACAGAAGGCGAGGAAATAATGACAAGTCATTATTGTCAAAAAGTCACATGCAACAGATCACGTCATCCAAAGCCTTTCGCCAAAGGCCTTCACGGCTGTGTTCATGTGTAACTGCAAAGCGGCTGGACAAGAGACCACATGCACGAGTGGCGCAGCCACAAGGCCTTTTCGAACTTGTCAAGAATTTGTTTTGTTCTTTTATGTTTTCGATTTTTACTACCCCGTTGGGGTAGCAAAATCCTAACCAATAATAAGCGAGGGGGTAAGCATACATTAACCCTATTATGCCAACTGAAAGTATACGAAAGATGGCGAACGTGTCAATTGTGTCGGCGGCCGTGAGTGAAGGTCAGTTTGTCTGAGCAGTATTTTGACAGTTGTTTGGAATACTCGGCTGGAAAACTTCACCTTGCCGAGTTTAAACCGTTGCAGTGTTGGGCTATTGAAGCATCTGTATGCGGCGTGACGTTTTCATCTTTACCCACGGGATATGGTCAGAGCTCTATATTTCAAGCACTGCCGTTTTGCTTTGAAAATTCAGTCTTGGTGAAATGCTACTTGCTAGTGTTACTCCAACGTCAGCACCATCCCCCACCAACAAGCATCATAGCTGTCATCCTATGGCTTATATTGCCCTCATGAGAAACCAGATGGAACATTGCGTAAGCTTTGAGGTTAATGCCATTTACTTTGGAGACTCATCTGCTTATTTACATGAAATTTATGAATAATGCATACAGAAAGCTTATGGATAATTTACCATAAAAATCTCAAAATAAAGTTGGAGAAGGCCTCGTGGCTGCGCCACTCGCCTTATCTCCTCTCCAGTCGCTTTGCAGTTACACACACACAGCCACGAAGGCCTTGGCGAAAGGCTAGTCACCCATCAAGCACAACTTATCACAAGCACTGATCAATGGCATCGAGATCATCAAACACAACACAGTACCCCAAGACATCAGCATCGGTATCAGCGACGCCCCATCTTGTCCATTGGGCTTTCTATACCCACGGACATTTCCCACTAATATAACCTGCCGCATGGGTCTCCTTTACGGGTCATTCCATGTCAGACCGACACACCTTTGGAGCTTAGATCTTCAGATTTTTATAAAAATTGCTCTGACTGTAGACGCCATTAAAAGATAAATACATGCCAGTTTTTAGAGGAATCCCCCATTCCATAACGTCAGGGCAGATGTCCAAAAAATGGACAGTTTTAACTTAAAAATCTGCCTTTTAGGTAAAAGGGAAACATAACTTTCAAAATTTCTTCGAATATTTACAAATTTGGTATCAAAATAATCGGAAATACACGCTCTTTTCACTGATAATGTGAAAATTTGGTTTTATGAATCAAGGATCATGATGACGTTGACATATACCTGTGACCTTCGACTGAATTTTTAAAAAAAGTGTTTGCTTAAACAAAATGTTTTCGAAAGCATGGTTCCTCTCTCGTAGTATTCACTTAAATATTTCTGGGCACTTTAAAATAAAAAAAAGTTATGGTTATTTTTCTATAGTTATGTCAATCAACAAAGTAAGAATTTTGTATAAGTTCCAACGGTAGAGGTTCTGCAAAACCAATTTATGCTCCTAAAATGAAATAACTAAAGTAATTAGTAACAGCAGATGGTCTGTTCTTACAAACCCACTTTTAAAACTACACATTGTCGCAATCAATTTTCCTTTTAACCGCTATATTAACGACGGCACACTATATTGCTGTCCCTGAGATTTACGTGGTGTGATCCCAGAAATGGATGTAGAGAGAATGCGTGCACCTGCGTAGTGCCCTTTATAGTCACTGCTGATGAGAATCTATTCTCCAGGAATTCTTCACACTGTTCCACTTCGGTTATGTCCACGTAATTGAAATGTATTCCTGGAATATTGACCTTTGTCTACATATAGAGCTGATTTGATGGAAAATTTGAGCTTACCTAATGCCGAAAATATAAGTATCCAAGCTACTGCGCCGTCCATTTTTTATACAGTGAAGGAGCTAAAATCAAAGGCAGATAATAGTTGATGTCATAACCGTGTGTCGTATATATTCCAAAAGATGTATGACTTTAAAAAAATGGTGTTCTTTCTTTCAAGTCTCAGTTACCCAAATATCCTATATAGTTTGGTGGTATGTATCGCCAGGAATCCAAACCACACCAACTCGTTTTGACAGCTTCCAGCGGGATAGAAACTGAACAAGGTGACGTATTCAGCCAATCAGCAAAAGCCAAAAGGTAGGAGCAAGAATCAAAGTCTTGCTTGATGCTTGAAGCGTGACTGTAACACAGCAGACAGTAATCGATGTGAGGCAGCGTACCACTTTTCATAACCATCACAATTCTCCAATTCATGCCAAGCGTTACCAATACGGGAGGCGCTGAATCTTGGAGAATGCATTCAGGCTATTCGTGTTTATAAGAAATATTAGTTATTAGAATGAGTCTAGAATCTAGAATTTAGATTCCGTGCTCCACCATCTTCAGAAAAGGTTTAATTATTCCGTATTTAATTGTAACAATTTATGTGGTAAACCCTGTCTGATTGGTTTGAAGTTTTTGGCCAAATTGAACAGACACTGAAGAGGGTAAAAAACTGAACAGTTTCCCTTCAACCTCAAGCACTTTCATCTATACGAAACGAGGTTTTAATTAATAATTTACTGGAAGGAAGTGTTTTTCTCAGGAACAACAGTAGGGCGATTGGGCGTTAAAGTCTTTAATTGCTGTTTAATGCAACCAGGATGAGAATTATTGTAATAAAAAGAGAATATTAAAGTTTTGAATTTATTTAGTTTCCTATTTTTTTTATTTCTTTTGTTTCTCAAAGTAAAAAAGGTATCGTAAAAATTATGACTTTCCGTTTAGACAAAAATTGCGAGTAGAATTTTACATGTATATGCAAGCGTGAAATATGCAATGTTTATGACCTTTGACGCTCCAGTTTGGTTCCTGAGCAGAATACACGCAACCTCAAAATTACTCGTTTTACTAGTGTGCACAGTGCAGAAAATTGCCTCTGTCGCTTGGTGAAAATTATGTCAGACAGTGAAACCAGACCAATTTGGCAGACAATTTGGAAGGAAAGGAAGTTTAAAAAAAAATTGTCATCAAACTGTTCATGATTTTTTTTTTTTATATTCTGGATGGATTTGACAACAGTATCACTTTCTATGTGTGACTTTGCAATTGGTACATCGGCCTTTGATCCCTTGAACATCCATACCGCAGGCAACATTGCTGGTAGACCTATCTAGCCAGACTAACCAGCTAATTACGTAAAAATGATTTCCCCAATGTGTACGGAAGCTGTTATTTTTGTGATCTGAAAGTGCACCACAAGCTCAGAAGACGAAACTTCTTCTCTGGCGATATTACAAACAGGAGGGGAAAAAAAACTTTTCAATCCCCCCATTTACAACTAAGCCCAAATAAAAATAAGTAAGCCTGATACAAGACTACCGAAAAAAACATTGTTGCCTTGTTTGAAAGAAATCCAAAAAGTGCAGACAAATATAGTCCTCGATTACTCAGTTACAGTTTTTAAGGTATATACCAATTTGAAATCAAAATAGTTTGTATCACTTTTTACAACCCGAATCTCTTTTGTTTTTGTTGTTTCCTTACACCTTCCTTTCAAAAACTATGTGAGGGGTTAAGCCGCTTTTAAGACTGGGCTACTTGCATTCACTTTTCTTGAGCCTATACCTCGCACCTCTCTGGCTCATTTTATTGACGACTCGCAGTTTTCGATATGACGTCGACTCTGCTGCGCAACCTGATATATTTCACATATTCTCGCTTGCTTCCCTGCTTATTTTGGTTTTCAGTAGGTCAGGTTGTATATCAACAGTCTGTTTATCCGTATAATAGTGAATAGTGTGTACACGAACGTGAAACCTTGCGAACTTTCAAGCCCAACATCTGCACTGTCTAAAGAAGGATAGCTAAAGGCACGTTTTTGGTCGGTCATGTGAGGACGATCACGACTCGCCATGAATTTCATGAGGCCTTAATATGCCCACACAAACATGTTGGCTGATGCACAGCCGTATAAATATATTTTTTCTTACAATGGCATGAAAAGTCGTTGGTCAAACATGGTACAGCGGTTATTTTTTCCTTCAATGACTCCGAACTCCAATAACATTCATTGTTAAGTCTGTTCCGCTCGACACTGATGACGAGGAAAGCAATTGAGAACGCGGAGCACATTGTAGCCGATAAATGCCATTGATGCTGTGTCCGCTTGGTGACGTATCCCTCGTCCGTAGCCTTAACACTTATAACTGATTGCTGTGCGTGTATCCGCGGGTGGGTTCAAACATTCCCGAACAAACACCACAAATATCCCGAACAGAAACTCGTGGTGGCATTTGTGAAAAGAGGCACCGTGCCTGGTTCCTAAGAATAATTCAAAACGACGGAGGAATAATCCAGAACTGGGAATATGAATTTGGAACGGTTTAATTGCGTAGAATACAGCCAAATCTAAGCGATTTTGTCAACAATTACATAGAATTAACTCCTGAATCATCCAGACTGGCCTAGAATGACCCCGACTGTAATGTGAAAATTCCCTTAAAGCACCGAACTAAGTCAAACTCAATGAAAACAAGCCAGTTCTTGATACTTTTGTAATAATTTGGCATGAATCGAGATTGTTAACACTTCGAATTATTGGACAAAACTAAGACGACTGCAGTCAAGTATCCAGAATGAGATCTGAATAAAAGAAGAGGAAACCTAGAGCCGATATTTTTCCCGGAATTACGACAATTTTGAACATGCTCTGTAGTGGTTTCATGGTCCTTTCTTCCGATACTAGATTAAAAATCAAGGCAGAGCTTTCGATTGCGAGAGTTGCAACATGAGTGCCTTCGTTGTTGGAAAATGGTGGATTATGCATCACAGTACACAGTAAGTTAGCAAACAACAGTTGCAGGCTGTGCTGCACACATAATGAACAGCCATTTAGGTTCCAAAGTCTGACGTTGGCTCTAATCTCTCCCCAGACCTTTTGCATGGCTTGCCACACTAACTTAATGCTACCCAATAGTTTATGTGTGCAGCCTTAAATTAACATCACTGATTATCAGGCTCACCTTCTGATTTATTGCCGACGTTAATATCGAAATATCTCTGATGTAGAGTGGAATGTGTTCTGCATGGCCTTACTCATGGTCCCGACATCCTCGCGTTTTTGCTGGTGTTTTTTATCTCAGGGATTTGATAAATAAAAATACCGAATACCCTTTTCCCCATACTTGCCCATTCTTTGTTATAATATATAGTTAATAAAAAACAAATATTATAAAAATTTCATGTAGGGAGGCAACGTGTCTCCCCACCGCCACTGCTTGATCAGTGCAATGAATAAAGTCAGCTGCAAAGTGAATTTTGTTAATGACAGACAGCGATTGTCGGGCTAATTTGTGATGAAATTCAGCACGAAAGCACCCCAAGTGGCTCTATGTCATATTCCATATTTGTTTCCACTTAATCCGTATTGACAAGAAAATGTAAGAAGCAGTAACAAGTACAGCATTACCTCGGAGCTGCAACAGGAGAGGGACCTTTGCAAGCAACATAATTATTTCCACCGCTGAATTTGAAACTGCGCCCTTCAGAACAATCATGCTGGCCCTCTTACCAACTGCTATCCATTCAGCCCCGTGTTGGTAACTCCTCTTAACTTTTACGTACCGCTGTCAAGGGCTTCTAGCAGCGGCTAGTTCTAAGCATATTATAGGCCTAAATTGTAAACTAGATAGACCAGCTTGTACAGCGATGATATTGTGAGCCCAAGGTTGCATGTTCGGGAGATCTCATGTGCAGGGGCGTGCAGTGACGACAAAACAAAGCACGCTCAAAGGTGTATCCCTTTGCTAAGTATCCGCAGTAGTTGACTTTATCTGCTCCGAGCACAACAAAAGAGGGCGTGCTACTCACCCCATAGGCGCGCGTTGCTAATTGGATCAATAGTACGGCGACAGGCGACGGCGGATATGGAATTTTTCACCCGATGAGGAGTGGGGATTTCGGACACAGGTAGTAAGTTGTGGTTGCAGATTATCAGCGGCACTTGGCGGA
This sequence comes from Acanthaster planci, assembly GCF_054643075.1. Lineage (NCBI taxonomy): Eukaryota > Metazoa > Echinodermata > Asteroidea > Valvatida > Acanthasteridae > Acanthaster > Acanthaster planci. The sequence continues at coordinate 8,742 of NW_028257863.1, read as the reverse complement.
TTGCAGATTATTGGCAGCACTTTGCAGAGTGCAGATTATTTAAACAGCAATTATCATATCAGCATTTGTTTCCGCCCAAAGCTCACAGAGCGGTAAATTAATTTTGGAATGTACCGCGCATTAAGGGTTCTTTTGTAAATGCATTTTGCGTTATTCTTTTGTAACTTGTAAAAAAAAATAAGTAAATTCCAATTGTTTAAATATATTGAAAAGTATATTGAATAAGTTTAGTTGATCTTGCCGGTAGAACCTTGTGTCTGCACAATCTCATGTTTTGTGTGAGTCGACTGGGTCACCAAATCAATTAACAATCGGTGGTATATTTCCGCCAAAAAGACCCTTAGACCTTAGATTGCTCGTCAAACTCGCCGGTGTCTATACACTGGATAGGCAGCTCAGCAGAACTGCCTTTGTGTGAAAAAAGTGACCGCGCAGTCATCATGGGATATTCAATACAATGGCTTCCAACTTCAGTCCATTCACTAAGTGCATTGATGCACGGTGCTAAAAGCCAGTGGCTTGGAAAATGCCATTGTATTGAAAAGCCCAAGATGGCCACACAGTTGCTTTAAGTTGCAGAGTAGAGCTGCCTATCCAGTGTATAGAGATCAGTAGTGAAACTCAAGGGCCAAGGGTGATTTTCCTCACAGTTGGAAAGTTCTCCCAGACAGGTGAGACATAGGCTGGCTCGTTGGAGTAAACTGTAACAGTAGCTATAAAAAGTGCGCCCTCTCTTGGCCTAGCTCAAGGCTCGTAGATCATGTTCCCAGGAATTTTTTCACTGCAATCCCCTAATAGACGATCGGCCACCAGGGTCTTCGAGTCGCTCCTCAGGAACCTGTAGAAATGACAAAGTTGGGCAAACTAAGTTATCGTTTCAGATCAATGGACCAAACGCAACTATACGATAAGTAGAAATGCCTTGTGATGACCTGGGCTTTTTTATCATTTTTATATAGCGACGACAAGTGTTTCTTACACTTGTTAATTTCGAAATGTAAGGGTTTGTTAGGACACTGCATTTTGCTAGTCCCGGAAGTTGAATCAAAACTTCTGTGCCAAAATCGCATAAGGACGACTTAACATCGTAACATCCAAAGACAAAGCAACCTTTAACAGACATGCTTAAGGCGCCCAGGGTGCCATTTAACATACTTTCACTTCAAAGGTACGGCAAATTAGTTACAAGTAATCAAAAGCAAAGGGGCGTGTCCTCAACCCAACTCAACTGGACCAAAACAACGAAAATATGGTTGGCATTATTCGAATACTCTACAAGTCACAGAGGGGTCACTACACGCATTGAATAAGAACACCCAGAGGCCCATGCACCGGTACCAGTTTTACAACATTTCTTTGTTTTCCTGTGGTTAAGGAAAGTTGAGGAAAATGCTTTTTTTTCTCCACCTAGGATAACTCCTTAGAGCTGGATTTTTGATGATGATTTCCTGGACTGTTCCCCTTCGTATTGCCACGGATAACCTTGACCCTAAAATACCCAAGAAGCTGTTTTTCATAGAAGGGATAAAACATTGTGTGGATGTGTGAAAGTCCACACAACGTCATCGCAATCTACATTATGTGGACTTCTTTTATGTAGAGGTCCACACAATGGATGCCACACCTGACCAAGTGCGCATGTATAGAGGGGCCTGCGGGGTACTGGAACAATGGAAGGTACCCCACAAGGCCAGTTTTGATCATTGTGGGGTACTACAGTGGTACCCCACTAGATTTTCATGAAATAGATATTTCAAATTTATTCAAAAAGGAGGAATTTTCAAGTGCCATTCATCGGTAAAAAATAAAGTTCTTTAAATAAGGGACGTTCAGTCGAATTTCGAAAGTAGGAAAATGAATCTGGTTCAAATGGGAGTGATTTGAATTTTTTGCGTGTTGTGTGGGAGTTTTGTACACGAGTACAAAGAGAATACCCCACAAGTATAGCTGGGTAAGAGTGGGCTTGTATTTGCATCCAATCGTGGACCTATAACAAAAGGGGACATTAGGGTCCACGGTTGCTGAAGGGTCCACGGTTGAAAAACGTGTACAAAACATATGGGAGGTTTCCGAAAAAGTTCAAATATGAACAAAAGAGGGAGTCCACGATTGAAGGTGTGAACAATACTGTGTGTGTGTGTCGGGGGGGCATTCAAATGCCTTTGTGTTTGTGCTTTCGTCAAAACAAAGGTCCATGGTAAAAATAATGCTTAGAGTTTAAACACATTTCTGAACACCTTTTTTTGGTACCCACTTTTTGACATGTTTAACCACGACATGCGTAGTGTAATGCGTTTAGGAATGTGTTGAAAAGCTAAGCAGATTTCAAAAAGCTAAACATTTACCGCGGAAAAGCATTTAGCGTTTATAAACACATTCCAAAACACATTTATTTACATGTCGTGGGTTGAATATAAAGCAGAAGTGGGTACAAAAATATTTGAACTCTAAGCGTTGCTTTTACAGAGTGCACTATGAACCGACAACTATTCAACTCCTTACATCGTTATCTGCGACGGATATACATCCCAGTCCCCTTCAGGAAAACGGGAAGGGGTCTTGGTCATCACGAGCTACTTTTCTTGGGTGAATTTAAGTGTGAACCCCCAACCACCCACTTAGTCCAGGACAAGTCCTTGGTGGGCCACTGAGACTGCGTACCTTGACGAGCTGACAGGAAACATTCGGTAGTGATAAGGACGTCCAGCCGACAGCTATGCGCTGTGCAGAGTGAAACAAGGTGGATTCTGCTCCTGGTCCAGTGATACAAGTCCTGCTAAGTGGTAAACCATCTTAAGCTACCTGACAAAGCTCTGCATTCCAGAACAGACAGAAAAAACAAACCTTTAGAGTTAGTCAAATGTTCCACCTATACAAGATCTTTTGGGAATCTGCACAACGTGGGACTGACAATTTCCATTTTTTTCAAATGAGGATTTTTTTCCTTTTGCCTTGAGAAACGTAATACCCTAAGATTTCCAAACGGAGTGCAAATCAAGCACGGTGCAAAAGTTTCTAATCCTGTTTTTTCCTACTTCCAATCGCTCGTCGTCTTCCGTTTTGTGAAAGGTCCATCTTCTGCCACCAAGACACACCAGTGAGAAGGTAGGTCTTGCCTTGTACAGTGCCCTGGCTGTTGAGGTTTAAAAAGAGAAAAAAAAAACAAAAGCACCCCCCAATTAAAAAAAAATCTCCTTGCTCCACAAGCACTGTGAAACACTGAACAAAGTTAAATAATCCAGATATTACTCTTTTTCTAAGGGTTGTTCTGAAGTTTCCGAAAGATTTACCCAACATTTGCATATATTCTTAAGGTGATATTACGTCAATGTAGGACAAACGTTACGCAAAACAAAACTCAAAATGTTTCCGTGCACTGGCTCACTTCATCAACCTTCACAAAGAAAACAGTTTCAGCAATCTACTAGAATGGATTTTTTACACCCTATGGGAAAAATGGAGGTACACTTTTGGTCAAAAACATTTGGACAGTACATCTTCCCCCTCTTTTTATGGGCTTGGGGTAAAGATCATGTGGAGAGTGCTGCTGGTCGACAGCAGCCAATGTATGAACAGTTAGGCAAGAACGCGTCGTCTACAGTCCAGTCATCCACGTCCCATTTGTGTGGAAAACATGTCGAAGGTTTCAAAGCTTGGCATTTTGCAAAACTAAAGACTAGATAATAGGAGAAAAATGATGTTCAAGTTGTGATTTGGGAGACTCCCCACCAGACTTCCACTGGGTGGGCGCAGCAAACAGGGTGAAAGTCGCCATCCGTATCTCCCGTGTTCTCATTGGTTTGCAACATTACAAATCTGTCTGCATCGCCAATCTTCTTCCCTCAGTAAGAAACACTGTCGCTAAGTAGTCCTTGCCCGGTATGGTAAAGTCTGGCTGTTGACATAAAAACAAAGACACTTGCCAAAGCTGGTGCGATTCAATATAAATACATGTCACTATCATTCATCACCAGACCAAGTCTTAGGCCTACACATTCATCTATACCTAACTGATTTTTATATTTCTAGTAGGCCTTGCTGTCATTTTTTTGATAAAAGTAAGCCACACTAAGCCTTGCTACAACATGCAGGTTGAACAACAACGATATATCCAGGATTTCCTAAATGGCCCTCTTAATTACTACAGCAGACTATATAGGAAGGGTTTGAACTGTAAAGTCCAAGTCAGCATACGATATACTTACGCAAGAAATGTTGGCTTATTGAGCCCTATGACGCGATACAAGCTCAGCAGCGCATATAATATTGCTGAATGAACATTAATCACCACGTGGGAATTTGGAAGGGATTTTATTCACATGGATGGCCTCTGTATGCATCATCAGGTAACAATAAGCTACGGTAGGTGGAGCCGATCGCAACGATGGAGACAGGTTGAACTAGGCCTGCAGTGCTTTCTTACGCGCCTAACAAATTAAAATCCACAAATATGTAGGTTGACGAATGTCACGAATCAATCCACTGTTTGTAAATTCACTGTACATTAGCTGAAAATTTACATTCCTGGAAAACAATTACCCAAATTTGCCGATCTGTGCTGGTTGGGCTTACGTTCGGTACTATGTATAATAATGTTACCTTAAAAGGGTGATAACGAATTCGATTCGAGTACATTATGGCCAATGTCCTGCGTCAAATAAACAACCGTAAACTCGCAGTAAAATTAATACTTTGCTGTAAAAAAAACTGATCAGTTTTGGGCTGTTTATAAGGAACTTCTACATCCACGAAAATAAAAGGGAAGACTTAACGGGTCAATCGAGTGGGTGTGAACTCACGGTAATTAACGCTTTACTGTACAAAAAAAACAAACTACTAATTTGTCGTTCTCTCGAGGTTAGACTTGCATATACGTTACTTTTTGCTGGAGATAGAATCCCACACGTGACATAAATTCATTATCCCTGAGAAGACAAACGAAAAAGATCCATGCATTAAAACACACTGTGAAAATAGATCAGAAATACCTATTAAACTTACTTTTCTGGAAAGCAAAATGCACAATAATGACCCTTGTTTGCCGACCTTTTCAGGTCGGACTTATCTCCTGAGCAGTTAAACGACATTCACAGAGGGGATCAAACGTTACACGTGACATTTTATAATCTGCAAGAATACTTTTTGCCAATCGACTGATCAAAACTTGTGTCTAGTAATAAAAACGTTATCGTTTTTCTCCACCAATACACAATGCCCCAAGTTTGCCGATCTTTTTTTCTGTTCGGGCTTACATTCAGATCTCTTATACATCACATTTCCATGGGAAATATATAATCCAGGAAAATATTTGATGATAAATGTCGCACCAATCGACAATCATAATCTGAAAAACGAAGCGCTATGACCCTAACTTGCCGATCTTTGCAGTTCGGACTTACGTTCGGATCTGCTATTTAGCGATCTTGGGGTACAACCTTAACAAATCGTACATACCCTTCATAAGTATATTTTATTAAAAAATCCCAATCGACCAATCGAAATCTCACCGTAATTGGAGTTTTACCTTTCTGGAATAAAGCACAATGAGCCTACTGTGCCGATCTTGACGCTTTGGACTAACAATAAGATTCTTTCACAGCAATTTTACACCGGATGCAAACTAACACGTGAGAACAAATTATAACCTGTGTTAACATGTGATGAAAACTATCGTACAAATTCACCAATCAAAACCTCACAGGGTTTTCTGGAGGGAAATAAACAATGACCCTGAGTTGCCGATCTTTGGAGTTTACACTTAGGCTAGCTGTTTAAGAGGAATTTCACGTGGAATACAACCCATAGAATGACTGCAAATTTTAACCTGCATGACAATGTGGTAAAATATGCCGTGCAATTCGACCAATCGTGTTATACTTCTCCACCCCAACAAATGAAGAATAAAAAAATTAAATTACGTAGATATTCTTGGTTTCAAACTTTGCAGTTGCAAAGTACCTTCAGGGCTGTTCAAACATGTATACAGCATTAATTTCATACAAGTGATGCCACATAACAGGTTAAAAAGCGTAAAAATAAACTTTAAATTAAAGAATGTGAGAGCTACGCAATCAATCGATCAAAAGCTAATAGTAATTTACGTTTTCCCTTTCTCGGAAAAACACAATAGGCAATTACTCTAATTTGCCAATCTTTGCAGGTCGATATACCTTACACCGTGTTGTGAAAACCAATTATATAAAACACACAAAAAAATCATGAAACATGTTGTGCCGGTTGTAGATTAAGAGGAACCAAAAATTTCACCTTTTTGAAAAAAAAAACACAAAAGAAAACACAATGACCCTAATTTGCCGATCTTTGTAGTCTGGGCTAACGATTAAGGGCTGTCATACAGCAATTCACATGGGATACAATCTTACACCCGAAAATTAAGAATCCACAAGAACCTTCGATGAAATGTGAGTTAATTGACCAATCAAAAACTCACATAAATTAAGTTTTTCTTGTCTGGAAGAAATTACACTATGACCCTAACGTTTCGATCATTACAGTTTGGACTTAAACGTCCAGTGCTGCTAAACAGAAATTTTACAAAGGAACAATACACGTTCCTAGAGTCAAATGTAAAGTCATATGTTTGATGAAAAATGTCGAACACAAACGTCTACTTTTGCTTATAGGACTCACAGTTCTACAATGAAATTAAAAACTTGAATATAAAGTGAAAAGTAAACGCTGATGCTCTAGTGTTACAGTAAAAGATGGCTGGTGCACAAGTACATCTGTGTGCAAAATATACCCAATCACTTTAATGAAATGAAATTTACACCAATACAACTATTCTAGATTACAACTCCATGTTTAACAGCATTGCATGTTCTCCAAAAATAGGTCTACATAAAATAGTTTGATATCAGTCGGGACATTTCCTTCCATAATTGGACCAATGTGCTGAAATAATTTTCATTCCACCTTTAATAAACTTAATTTACTTCATATCTAAACGTAAAATTGCATTACAATTGCCCATAAAAACAGGCTGACACGACTTGGCCATTACAGTTAACGAACAACGTGCAGAATGAAATTTCCATTCATCGACAAAATGGAATTCGACCAATCGATTTCGCTCGTTGAACAAAAATGACCAGGGCAATGCAATATACTTCAACCTGGTCATCTCAGTTTAGGAAAACAATATTAACAGTTGAAATAAATCGATTGCAATACAACCGATACCAATAGAACTATTGTCTGTTAACAAATTTGATTTGAAAATATCAAAGTCAACATAATGCACTTCGTCATTTCAGTTTACAAAAATTGTATAGAACAAAGGTGCCTTTTACTTACAGTAATTTAATGTGGTATTGTGAAGATGGAATCTCGTATTTTTCAATCTTTAGTACAATTTTTGTCACTCGAGTTACGACACAACGAAACAATGAAACGTTATCTTAATGACAGTGCTCGTAGAATTAAAAATGACGAGGTCGAATTATATACTTCAACCTGGTCCTTTCATTTTATGGAAATCGTACAGGGCCGAGATGATGTTTATAAACAATCGACTTAAATTGTAAAGAGGAACTTCCGACAAAACGTAAGAGCGTCGTTTCGGTCATTATAAGTGACATCTTCTTGTATTTTTCATACAAGCCTCTTTCACATAAACTAATTTACAACAAGGCAACGACACAGCGTTTTCGCCAATAAAACGTTGTTAAACAGCTTTTTACAAAATTTAATGACAATGTTATAATTATGCTCGTTGAATTGAAAATGTGCAGGTCGATATAATTTAATTCAACCTGGTCATTTTAGTTTACGATGATCGTGCAGGACGGAGATGCTGTTTTTCGACAATCGAATCGAGTTGCAAGGCTTCAATTATCGGGGAAAAACGAGGCACATCGTTTCTTTCCTAACGCAGAACGTCTATCACTTGAACTATTACACAAATGATAAACCTCACTTAAAAGCTTTTTACACAATTTAATGGAAATGTTATATGTGCACTCGTTGAATTAAAAATATCCAGGTTGAAATAGAGTACTTCAACCTGGTGCGTGTGGTGCTTGTCGACAAAACCGACGAGTGTCATTTCGGTCATTGCAAATAACCTCTTGTTTAATTTTTCTGTCACATAAACTAATACACAACGAGGCAACAATATGACTATTTCGAGGATAAAACGTTACTAAACAGATTTTCACAAAATTTAATGACAATGTTATATTTACGCTCGTTGGATTGAAAATGTCCAGGCCGATATAATGTACTTCAACCTGGTCATTTCAGTTTACCAAAATCATGAAGGATAGACATGTTGTTTTTCGACAATCGAATCGAATTGTAAGGCTAACTGCCGAAAAAATAACAGCGTCGTTTCGTTCATAACAAATAACCTCTTGTTTTTTATTATTACAGAATTTTGTCACACTATAACACAACGATGGACGATACGACATTTTCGACGATAAAACGTAAGTAAACAGCCTTTTATAAAATTTATTTAATGACAATCCAATGTTTGCACTCGGTTGATTAAATGTGTCCAAATAAAAATCGCGGACTACAAGCAGGTTATTTCAGTTTAGGGATATCGTGCAGAACGAAGGTGCTGTTTATCGACAATAATCAAATTAAAACAGGGGCGAAAACCACTTATACACAACGAGGTAACGATACGACTTCTTTGAGGATAAAACGTTCCTTAACAGCTTTTTGAAAATTTAATGCAAATGAAAATATTTGCGCTCGATGAATTGAAAAATT
>NW_028257862.1:0-32151 GCF_054643075.1 Acanthaster planci | reverse complement strand
TTGCTCTGTTACCCAGAAGTCTGTGTATTTTAAAAATACGGATTTTAGCTTTGCCAAATACCACCCCACTGGTTGAAACCAATTTGTATACAGCACATTGAATAATACACAGTGTAAGTACACGTCATGAATGAAATAAATTATTTAAAAGCAAGTTCAGCAATTCTTTCTCTCGTCTAAACTCATTAAGTGTACCTGTGGGACCTTTTACAAAGATGTTACTTTTTCGTCTAAAGTTGAGGAATATGAGGCAAGCCAACCTCTAACATTACTTGGGCCGTCAAAAGAATAATGGCTGCATTTTACTCTCCTGAATTCACCATGTATTGTTGAACATGATGCTGCATTTTGGCAGGTGTGAGACGTTACAAGTTACCTTTTGAACAGAACACGTAATTTTCCTCCAAAGATTCGACATTCATATGCTTGTTAGCAACACAGCCAAGTTGCCTGAAATGCACTACATGCAAACCAAGCTTTTACAACTAGGCCATCAACAGTTCAAACATACTCCAAGCACAGGTCACCTGTGAAAACCTCAAAGCGCTTCCAAATCTTTTTTAACAGGACATGTTTTAAGAGGAAAAAGGAGATGTGATAGCATGTTTCATGTTCTTATTCCTCCATGGTTTCATGAACTGACAGACTTCCAGTTTGGTGGTACGTCCCTTTTTGGGGCTGATAATTTGACTCACTTGTTTGCTCAAATTATAAGCATTTATATGTCGAAGTTATCCATTTATTGTTTGTTTGTTTCAATCATGGAAAACACAGATTTTTTCATAACATTAATATTGCACAGCGGAAACAAGGTGTGTAAAATTTCCCTTTAAAATGCATAGCAACATTATCAGGATTACCAGACTCGCGAAAAGTTGAAACACAAAAGAAAACATTGTCATTGCTGAAACAAACCTCTATTTGTTATTCCCACTGCTTTGGAAAGGGTGTAACTGCACAACATTGCAAGGATTTAAACTTTCAACACTTCTTACACTTTCAAAGAAGTTCAAACAAACATATGACTCTTAAAAAGTCCCCATGACTCAAGTCAAAGATTTATCTCGGCCTATACATTTCCATGTGAAGATTATCAAAACTATTAAAGGTCCTTAAGAATTCCCAAAAATGTAATCCCCAAGACAACTGGTTAAAATACTATGAATACTAATGTACTTTTACTCTTGTTGATACAGTTTATAAAAATACTTAACATTTGTCTATTCATTTTAAATATTTAGCATTTTTGTTCACCTCACCCTGCTTAAGAAACATCTTGGCAGTTTGGAACTCATTTACATTTTCATTCCTCAAAATATACAAATAATTGCCAATAAACCACACAGAATTTGACGTCAACTGAATACTCAGACTAGGCGATGGGGTGGCGGTGATGATGGTAGCATGACAATGGTAGCAAGGGATAAGACAGGGCTACATGATTCCTGAGACCTAACCCCATCAAGAAGACCTCTGTAGCCTGCACCAACACTGGTTCCATCATTGCATCGTATTACCACTTTTAACGGTGGCTGAGAAGCGTGGGCGACTCTTCAATTTCCCCGCCTTGCTCTGTTTTTCTTTTGCCTTCAACGTAGGAGATCTGTCACAAGAAATAAACATGCAGGTAGGCAAGGCAGTCGTCTGTAGCATCTGATATTTCTTGCTTGTATTTCATGTAAATGAAGATTATAAAATCAACTCAAGGAATGGGGTAGTGACATTTCTGCCATGGCAAAATAGAAAACTTAAATTTATCTTTCTCCGACTGCACATTAGTTTGAAAATTCAGCTTGCAATCTTAAGCCTTTTGAGCCTTTAAAACTGACAACAACACCAACTGTACTTACTGCAGAAGCATATCAATAGTTTGCTGAGTGGCTTTGGATTTCTTGTGGCTCGGACCATACAAACTGCTTTGAATACTGTAACACTGTGACCAAAAAAAAAACAGAAAAAAGTAAAGCAGGTGTAAAAAAAATCAGTCAAATTATGTTGCCGAAGTAAGTTGGAAGGCAAACATTAATGCACTATTAGCCCAAGAAGAAAGATAAAACTTACAACCAACAAATAGAGTTTGGAAGGGTCATTCTACAAATTTGGGGTCCAGAAGTCCGATATTTTTGTGTCCCTGTTACACCTGACCTGTGTACTTTTACGTGGAAATATCCATGAAATTGACATCAAACTATTTTGTGTTTGGGAGGTAATTTGCATTACTTTAATAATTGAGAATGAAAGAACTGTTCTAAGCTGACAAAATTATTTCTGAGATGTGGCGGTGCCAGAAGAAAACTTGGATCTCACACTTACAGAATGATCCAGCACTAAGATCAGTGTGACAAGAAATGATTTGATCTTCACTGCAACTGACATGTCTTACCTTCTTGAAGTACTTCATGGCCTTGTCCAGTTGTCCTTGGGACAATAGGATGGAACCGTACAGTCTGTACGTCTCCCCTACCTCCTCACTGAAATCACCAAAGGTGGCACACTTGGAGGAAATTATCGTCTTGAGTAATGAAACTGCTTCCTGGGAAAAAGAAACGAAACAATGTATTTGCTGAGGCACTAACTGTCAGAGAGTCAAGCTCTAGATAAACCTTATTTAAAAGAATTATTCACTTGAAAATTCCATGAGCACAAGTCTTCATTTGTTGCAAGCAGAAGATCAGTTATGCAAATTTTTTAATAGAATAACTTATTGACTTGGATTTTCCGCACAATCCCACACAATCCGAGGGTTTGTAGTTTCCTTATTTTAATTCCACAAAACAATGCAAGGAAAAACATGGAATATGGGAACATAGGCAAGCAGTAAAAAAAAATAAAAGGTCACCATATTTTACAAGATGACTGAACAAATTTTACCATTCATTCAAGTTAACTTATTTCACTTGTTTTCAACTACAACAAAGTTTTTACTAAAATTTACTAACACCCCAGTAAGGCACAGTACCCCCAAATAACCCTTTTTGGGAACATACAATTGAGAACTCAAGGAATATTTTGAATCTTGATTTCTATTCAACAATGAACTCTGACCTCTTGTCTGTCTGTTCTGATGAGCAGTTTACACAGACACTCTTGTGTTGTGATAGTCTTAGGGTGATGGGGACCGTACAAAACCTGTCTGATACCCAGACTCTCATCCAAGTATCGCTCAGCAGTGGCTGTTGGGACAAGCAGTCAAAGAGACAGAATGTTATCAGTCTTTTTCTATGACAGTTTTTGGACTTCATTCTACTCTAAGCTCTCTGCTTTACACATGCACACAACTACCTTCTATTACTGTAGACACTCGGTGGATTAGTTTTTTCAGATCAAAGCAGTGTCTGTCACATGTCTATATTACTTTCCAAAGGTCCACCATTTTCATTGATAGATTTTTTTCTCAAGCTGGACTTATTCTTTCACAGATGGTACTGTCTTTCTTGTTGTGTTGGAAAAAGTAAGCTGCTCAGTAATTTCTTTAAGCAAAGTATGATGCCAATTCTGTTTAAGGAAAACTAGGGCAGCTTCCAAAGGAGAAAGCTCCAGGGGTTGGCATTACACTCACCAAAACTGACAACCTGACGCATCAAGACAAAACTCAGACCTGTACTTACTTTCTGCTTCAGCGGAGGCTTGTTCGGAGTAGGCCAGAGCTAACTTGTATGCCGTCTCTGCGACTTCCTCACTCTGTCCGCTGTACCTGTGCAATCCATCATGGAAGAGTTCAATGAGGAATTCATGTCAGTGCAGGAGTACATGTCCCCAGGGTCAGTAAAAGTTTCCGGAGCTGCTCATGTAACGGGGCATACACAAAGCAATGTCTTCAGACACGGAGTGCAGAGCATGATTTCCAAATTCGTAACATCTCTCACCCATCTGGAGGAAACCTTGTGCATACTGAGCTTCTTAACTTTCACTCTTTCACAGCACCCACAAAAAAACATTTGAGCCTCTCTGGCGACTTACTTGGCTACAGTGATGGAATGAGCTTGTAGATAATACTCTACTGCTTTATCGTGATTGGCATGTCGCCCTTTGCTCTGTTCCAAGTGAAGACAGTTAAGGAAAAAATTAAGATTTGATGTTCGTTCTTGTACTGCAATTATTGTGACTGTCATTTTTCAAAAACTTGGAGAACTGTCTGGATATGAAGAAACAATCTTTTCAGGCTTATAATAACCAGCAACACTCCTTTTTATAATTCTGAGTAAGACTCTTGCCTCCAATGTCAGTGTGTGTTTTTTACTTCATTTAAACTAGGTTACTCCTTTAGACCTTAGTCAACTGTCTTTCCAAAGGATATTTTGCCTAAATCCTGGTATATCGGAATCAGCTCCAAGCTGTCTGTGCCATGGTGCTTCTCTGTCAGTCGTACCCCTTTCTCGTAATAACTTGCCCCCAAGGCTTGCTTGTTTTGGTTAGCATACAGCCTAAAAATGAACAGAATCAAGAAAGCAATGAAATCAAGACCAATTACAATTTTCATACACTGATGAGCTAACCATTTCTAAGCCAAATTGGACGGAGAATTGTTGAATAAATGCTACAATACTGCACCATATCAATGAAGCCCTTTCTATCTTCGTTGCACAATACACAGCAACAAGAACACTAAAAACTACACGTCATTTTAATGAGGCAGTTCTACAGATGGCTGTCATGAACTAGAAAATAACGTACTGAAAAACTTCTTTAGCATTTATGCATTCTTAAATTTGTTTTACTTTGACTTACTTTCCCATTGCTATGGTGATATAGATGGCCATCTGCTCTTGCTCCGAACCCACGGAGCTAGTCAGCTTGGCTCGCTCCTCTGACACCTTCTCTGCTTTGAGTAAGCACTGTTCTGCCTCTGGATATGTGCACGGAACATTAAGGAAAGCAGCACAGATCACACCAACGGCCATTTTCCTCGTTTCACTGATGAGCACAAGGGGTCTTGTTCTAAAGTGGGCATAGGGGTACAGCCCCCACGCTCCTGAGGCTTCTGTCCCCACCCCCATAACTGTGCCCCTTACAGCTACATGATGTATGCTCCGGCATACATCACGTTTATAAACAGTACAACTAGTATTACTCTGCATTTATGATATGATAGGGATCTATTGAACTACTGAGGTGATTGGAGGGGGTGGCACAGGGCGTAACAGGGGCAGGGCAGATTGGAGAGATGCTGGCAGGGTGGCATGGGGGAGTATATGGACCAAGGGATTAATATCTACTGGGTCATTCAAAGGTTGTGGACGACACTTGTTCCTAGGTGGCACTAGCTCAGACTTTATGAAACACTGTTAGCTATGTCTAAATTGACTGCATGTGACATGAAGAGTCACATTCTCTTCTGACAAATGACTGCATTCTCTGGCTTATGGCTCTCATAGGCACCTGTACATTTTTTGCCGTATTTTCAGATGTGGCTACAGCTAAGCTGTCAATCCCAGCTCAGTCAGTATCTTGATCTATCTCAAGGATATTTGTCCAGCATGGTGTTGCTCCTTCCCAAGACGTAGTACATCTTGACCAGCACTGCTAGGAGGTCCGCCTTGCAGTTGCTGGAGTCAGAGGCATGTAGCCCGCTCAACATGATCTTCTTGGCAGCTTCAGCTTGATACTGGGCCTGAGGGGCTAGACCTGTCAGGTGGAAGACAGGATTAACAATCAAGACACAGTTCCATAGAAGGTAACGACAGGTGGATTAGCAACAAAGAGACAGTTTATAGGTCAGTGGGGAGGGTACAGGAGCTGAAGGGAATACAGCCTCATCATTTCCATCTAATGTCTCCATGAGGACCAACACCAATACAGCAAAAACAGACTACGTTAACTTTACATTACATTTTGATTAGCTTTCTGCTGCTTGAGTCAAAGGGTCTTTCTTTAAAACTACTCTGTAATCCTGGAAAGCAGACAGCACATCTGAGGTTTCGGGCTATTTTAAGTGTACCTTTGAGCATGAGGTAAGCATAGGCAAGGTTAGTGTGACTTTCTGCTAGCTTCCAATGGCTATCCCCATAAACCAGACGACAGAGGGCGGTACAACGGATGTATTCTTCCAGAGCAGGATCCACCTATCAAGGCAAAATCAATCAATCAATCAACCAATCAATCTTAAAGATTCTCCTTGACATCGAACTACTTTCGTCTATAACCTTCATCCAGCAAGATGGAATTGTAGGGGGTGGACACTCGGAAAAAAGAGAGGACTTGATAGGGACACATCAGGAGAAAAATGACAGAGAAGTGACACCCAAGACAATAGAGACACTATGTGAGCAGAAGCAGATGTAGATAGGAACGACAGAGGTAGACCACTGAAGAAGACGCTTTCCTCCGACTTTTCATTTAGTGGTTCACAAAGGCCCATTTTCTAAAAAAAAAATACAAACCTCTCCGAGCCCAGCATGTTTCCTGGCTTTGGTCTCTGATCTCTTGAGCAGTTCCTCAGGAGGATTCAGGACGATGATGGAGCCGTCCTTCATCTTCAATTTGTGCAGTTTCTTTTTCCGATGTCCCGGGGAGCCCCTTAACCTCTGAGTGGACAACTCTGAACCATCGTCAGATAAGTTATCGTTGCTAACGAAATAAGGGGAAAAAAATTAGTTCAACAATAATTTGAAGAACTTTTCTAAGAAAAATCACAATTTTAGTTTGGCGTAGACCAGTTCATAGTTTCTGTGAGGAATAGAGTTATGGTGATCACAAAGGAAATATTTGATTTCAATCACAAAAACTTGACAACTCCATTGCAGGAATACATGTTAAAAAAAAATCAGAAAACTTGTACTTGCTCTTTAGCCAACAAAAACTCAACGAATGTTTTCATGAGGGGCAAAGTCCTTTATATTTCATCAGACAAACTGGAAGTCTCAATTAAATTCTTTAAAGAGGATTTTTTTACACTTTTTGCACATGAGAAGTTTCGGAATCAAACAGCAATATTACTATAAATTGCCCAAGCATACCTTCCGTTTCCTCCTGCTCTTTTCTTCCGTCTTGTTGAGGAACTCTGACTGCCATTCTCTGTTGGAATGTCAACAACTTGGAGTCCAAGACCTTCCATGTTGGGCTTCTCTTCGCCATCTGAGCCCTCCTGGTCTGGATCCGACAACGACAGGTCAGAAAAGGACTCCATCCCAAGATCTGGGGTTGAAATTTAGCCAGAGCAATCTTGTAACTAATCTGTGAGACTTTGTTGCTGCTCTCCATCTCGTCCAAATAACTAGGACTCTATAATTCACCTCTTTTAACTTTGGACAAATGTTAAAGAATTGATTTGTAGAGTTGAGTCCTACATTGTAACGGGTGTGACTGTATAGTTGCCAGGTCCTTTTTTTACCACTTACAGTGAAAACCAATCCGACTTGACAACAGGTGGCAAACTTAGGGACCTGGTGACTATAACAATCATACACGTTAGTTATTATCATGACTAGGCCTAACCTCCCTCAGAAATATAAACCCTATCTTCTTTCCACAAAATTACCCTATAGGAGGACACGACTTGTGCATGACTTCTGGCAAGTGTGGTGAAAACAACCTGAGGTGAACGCACTTTCGCCATGCAAAGCAATATAAAATGCATTTCGTTTTCACTTACACTGACCCGAGGTCACACTAAGTTGCGCCCATGAATAGCCATGATAGCTTAGCTCTATTCAACATGAGGTCATCTGCCTTGATGCATCAAAAAATTTAAAAAATGTAATTCCTCATTTTAGGAACAGGGTCCCCAAATACACAATCCCCCATAACACTCTCACATAAATTAACATTTGATGACAACGTATGCCGTTTATTACCATTAGCACCCTGTTCATATAATAAGGACACAAAGTCTACATTTTCAAAACAACTTACCTAAATAATTTGGTGGCGAAGTCCTTTTTCATATCAGAAAGAAATGAGGGAAGGGCTTTGGTTTTTAAGGGAATTTAAGGGCTAACACGGCATCGTAAAATGACGCAACAAAGAGTTGTGAAAAAAGACGAATCCGCGCATGAAGTCTGGTTTCTTTTATGAAATTCTGAATATCCACAGTGGCTGGGTCAGGTAACCAGACATAAAACAAAATGGTCTGATGCGGTCGTCTTTTGCCAAACTCGGGTAAAAAAGATCTGGTTTTCTTGCTTAGATATTGTCAAAATTTACCAAAGCTAGAGCTACTAAGATTAAGGAATAGGAAAAAATGCGCATTCTGACTCCACCTTTCTCATCATGTATCATCTCAATAAAAGTCGGTCATCAAAGAAATCCAGGAAAGACACAAATTCTGGACGGAGAAACATTTACCGATGTTGTTGGGAAATACTTTTCACTCCCCATAGACTTTGTACACAACTGCTGACGTGGAGTCAGGATGCAACATTTTTTTCAAGGAATATATCCTCAAGGTCTGAATGTCAGTTAGTTTGAAAAAGTGGACTTCCTTTTCCTTATTATAGGAACAGGGTGCTTATGGCAATGAACGTCCAATGTAAATAAACTTGCTAGCACAAAATTGTAGGCCACTAGTACCGAACCCTAACCTAAGTCAACTGGTCAAGTGGGTTACTGTGTGAACAATTTAATATTGGCAAATGCATTCAACATAATTTTCCTCAAATTACTACGCAGACTGAAACTTACCTACCAAATGGTTAAGGTGACTAAAATGTCTAAAAATTTGCAAATATGGCGAATAACGCCAGATATTTTGTTGCTATTGCAACGACGCTCTTTTCATACTTAATTCTTGTGCAAAAATTTAGCCTTTTATAGTGCGCCCTCTGTTGGCAAGTGTCCCTATATTTTTATTACGGGAGCACGTGGTTCTGTTACAACAGGTATAAATGCAAAAACTGAGGGTCCAAAATAAAAAAATCGAAAGCGCTTACTTATTTGTTTTGATAGGCCTAAGGAAGGAATACTTCTTTCTTGTTACTGTCACAGAGCATGTTTATCCCTTCGGGGGGTGAACTACATACATAGGTCACCGCAAAGCCAAAAGGCGGAAGTCAGTCCTAGTTCTTGCCACTGAGTGTGGGCACAGGCTCACTAAGTTCATTACAAGTTCATGGCTTTCAGTTCACCCAAATCGAGCACCGACCTGGACCGGATTGGGAGCTACAAGCTCCAGGGTGGTCAGATCCGATTTGTCTGTCTCACTGTAGGCGGTGACACGCTTTGTTTGCCATTGCTTTGCAGTTAAAGTGAAAGTTCATCTCCTTTTAATTTATAATCTCTTTATTTCGAGAGAAGTAATTACACAGAGACAAATGTCATAGGCCATACGAGGTCGCAGTCAGTGCCAAGAAAGAATTGACCTTCCAATGTAAAGTTTGGCTTCCCCCCCCCCAACGTAGGGACGGTCCCTATTCCCATATGTGCTGTCTCATCTCTGTGGCGCAATCGGTTAGCGCGATTGGCTATTAACCGAAAGGTTGGTGATTCAAGCCCACACAGGGACGTGTATTCTGTCTTTTTTTTGGGGGGGGTATTTGGTTTTTCTTGCTAGAATGAACTGCGAGTTTCACAGATGTAGTCTGAAGTCTAAAGAGGCTAACAAAACGAAGCGACAAAAACCCTTCACTGAGACCGTTGAACAACTTATATCGTCAAGAATTTTGAAATACAAAATAACATTAACATTTTCCCTTAATTTAATTTTCCTCTTACGGATATTATTTATCTGTAGAATGTTGGTCGGTCTTTGTGTAACAGTTTGTTTAGAAACATCTCAGCTAAGAGCGGGAAAATCAATAACTTTTGGACTTTGGGCTCAGAGCAATAACAACGTCTCTGTGGCGCAATTGGTTAGCGCGTTCGGCTGTTAACCGAAAGGTTGGTGGTTCGAGCCCACCCAGGGACGTGTGTTCTGTTACTTTTGTTGGATGGGGACAAATTTTATTTATTTATTTTTTTCTGGCAAGGATGTATTGCTAGTTTCATAGAAGACGTTGTCTGAAGTCTAAAGAGGTTAACAAAACAACAGCAATTTGTAGAATATAGTTTGTTCATTACGCAACGGTTTATTTAAAAACACTCATTCTAAAATCTGCTCATTCAAGAGATTCAATTGTTTTCGTAGATGATTCTTAATACATGCACCTATATTTGGTGGACAACATCTGTTGCATAACATTTCATATGAAGCCTTCGAAACTAACCCTAGATAAAGGTCAGACTGTTGAAAACTGAAGGATGTAAGTTTCACTTCTGCAAGGTTGATTTTAAACTAACTGGACGACGCGACGGACTGACTTGGATGCTACTGCATGACATAATGCCTACCAATCACTTCTACAAGGGGGCCAAGGACCCTATACTTTTTGTCGTAGGCTTCTCAAAATGAGTAAAGAATCCTGAAATGCCTACTTCTGAACCTTTACTCTGTGATCCAATCTGTCTTTCAAGGTTTTTATATAGGCCCTACCAGTAAAACAATTCTGAAATATAGGACCATGCTTGGCCTGCCTCGTATGTATATCTGAACGCCAATGACATCCACAAAAATTTTAGCATCTGTCGATTCCAAGGCCCTAATCCGGTTTGGTTTCCGGAATAGCGATTCAGGGACATCGAAAATGAACAATCCTTTAAATCGACATGTTTGCAAGTTAATCTTTAGGGCAAAGCTTTCAAAAGTTAAAGTATGGGAAACAGATTATTGACGAAGAGATGCGTTCTTCAATCGAAGAGTATTCAAATAACATCAGCAAGTTCCTGAAGCGACTTGCATGGTATAGGCTACAATGCTGACCCTCTTCCGGTGACCAAACCCTGAAGTGAAAGGACACATGACTGCCTCGCAGAGCTCAACTTCCTGGATCGATCTACCACTCAATTATACTTGCAGAAACAAAGAAAGCCCAGTACGAAAATCTCATTGTCTTTTGTTCCAGACCCGGCCGCAAATGCTGTAACAATGACCCGTGTACCGTAACCGATTTTGGTGGTGTCAAGAGGAAGTGAGCAAAGATAAAAGGCATTTTACATGAGTTGGGAAATCTGCATATTCAACAACACTGACGTCGTAACCGCCCACTTGTTATTGGTAGGTGCCATTTCCTATCGCACTTGTTGGTTTAACTGACATTCTTGAGGAAATATCAACAACGATCAAGATTGCAGCAAATCATTAGCTGTTATACCAAAAACATACCATGGCATATCGCAACCTGTTGCTATGCAGTTCGTCACTTTGCCGGCTTTATTGACGTGGATGTCAGCATTACATCGTCTTGATACACGCGAACACAGAGTGACAATATGATGGATGGATTTACAACTAATTTGCAGGAGAATCCAACGTAACGCATTCCATCTTGTCAGACCTACGGAGGGTTGTCTACTTCTATTCACAACCTGTAACTGAACCAAAATATTCCAGAAACGTTTCTAATTTCAAGCTTCTCCTGCACTTGAAAAAAAAATCGTTTGTCGAAGAATTATACTTACAAAATGGAAACTCAACCTCTGGCAAGGAGTGCTACCGGTACCTTTCTTTTGCTGGTGCTGTTTGCGAGCAAAGCAACAGCGATCGTCTTCACCCAGCATCCAACAGATGTGACCGTCACAGAGGGTGACGATGCCACGTTCAGATGCGGCACGGACCTGCCTTGTTTGTTCTTTTACTGGGGTCGCTACCAGGCTCCTGATGGAGATTTTTCATACGTCTCTAAGTGCATGTCAAGCTACGAACCTCAGTACAGCATCCAGAAGGCAGATAATGTGTATTCGCTGCAGGTGAGAGACGTTAGCTTGGAGGACAGTGGGACAGTGTACGAATGCTGGCAGTACAACCAAGCGGGAGGAGGCTGGCTGAAATCCACCAATGCTACGTTGACGGTCCTCCCATTAACCACGGTCTCGTCGGGATGGGAACCACCTGTTTGCAGTATGGATCCACCAGGGCCTCATAGAGTAGGAGACACGGTGTCCTTACAATGTTCATACCCGACTTCGCACGGACAGGGGCTAGTGTGGACAGCTGCTAGGAACTGGAGCGAGTTCGACAAAGCAGCTGCGAAGAAACCAAGCGAGACAAACAGACTCCAATGGACCCTGTCGGAGAGAGATAACTTCGCAGAATTCACCTGTCAACCTGAAAGTAGGTCTGCGCATTCACCAAGAGGCCGGGGCAATTGTACCGTGATTCCGCTGGCCATACCAACAAACGTCACCATCTCTCCGGCCGGATCACAGGTAGTGGCAGAGGGTGACGAGGTTTTGTTTCGGTGCAGTGCCGAAGCTGTTCCCGAAGTAACATCTTATACTTGGCTCATAACTAAAGATGGGACAACAGCAGAACCTAATCAACGATTCATCATCAGCAGTGATGACTCAGGGATGACTTTCCGCATCCTTGGAGCGTCACGAGAAGATGATGGTATCGAAATGGTATGTGAGGCATCCAACGAGATAAACATCACCGGATACAGCCCACCATTTATACTAACTGTAAGGCCAGCTCCCACGGGTGAAGCGATCTCCAGCACCTTCCAGTCGGCCCTGAACATGTCTAAGAAAGGTGAGAAATCTGCCAAGGAACCAGATGACCTGTCAAATTGGTCTCACATGGCTCTTGTCATCGGCATAATGCTGTGTGTCGTAGTCCTCTTTGTAGCTGTTGGCATGGGGGTCTTGTACGTTGGCTGGCGATGGCGTATGAACGAGACCGCTAAAGACGCGACCTCATCAGCGACAAGTCCTCCACTAGAGAGAGGAAGGACTTTCTCCCTACACGACCCAGAGGCCGACATCATGCTGGGCGATGGGTGCGTGCGCGCTTGTGCGGTCATCGCTGACGGGTCGCCCCTGGCATCTCCCCGCGGCAGTGCGCTAGAAAACCCGTACACCGAGAACGTGTACATGGAAATTTTGGGCGGACAACCCCACCCATGCGCACCGGCCCCTGCCCATCAAAGAGCCGTTGAGAACGAACCCACTTATGAGAGGCATTTTTAAACGCAAGTTTCAATCTTGAAACTCAGACGAGAATGAACAAAACTTCCAGATTTTAGCAAATTACGGTGAATGGTGAAGAATGGGCCAGCTATTTTCAAGGTGCACAATGAAAGAACAATTGTCCATTGTTCTCATTTCCTAATGTCCTCGCAGTGTAAAGAATTTCTCTGTAGACATTTGGAAAGTTAACAATAATATTTTGATATTTATTAAAAAACTACAAAACATGTTGTTCATTGACACGACTTATTTTCTGCAGAAATTTGTATAAATATTTCTTTTACTTAATATGCCCCGTTAATCAGTGTGTTTAAAAATTGACACCTAAACAATGATTGAAATTCAATGACAGTCCGAGAAACCACTAATGACATGTATTTCAAACCTTAACACCTGTTGCTGTAGCCGCTTGATTTCCCGTGCTTTATTGACATGGAGTCTCGTTATTCCGACATAACAGGAAAACTGTTGTATATTGTGTTTGTCAGTCGTTCCTGCAACTTTAATTACCGTGTTTATCTGGTCTCTGCAACTTCCTCACGAGAGATGACATAATATTCCACCTGTTTATTTTGCATGGGGAATTGGGTATTTGTGTTACTCGAAACCACACAATAATTGATCTCAAAACAAATAACACTGATATCGCTTAAATCGTCTTTAAATCTCAAAACTGCTGAGCATTTTAAGTAGTTAAAAACTCTAGCAAAAAAGTATAACAATTCCGATTCCAATTAGCTTTTAAATGGACTATTGAGGTGAAACACTATTCTTATTTATAGTAGCGAATCTCCCATTTACTGATGCCTGTTTTGACAAATTTTCAAACTAGGTTTTCAAACACAATTTTATTTCAAACTTGTTAATTTCCCCCAAATTATCCATAACTGTCCTTGTTGTTACTATTAGTACTGTATATGAGAAACAAGGTAAGAGATTTTATAATTGAGAAATAATTTAAGAATCTAAACATTCATTTCAAGTTACAACAAACCTTTGCAATATCACTATTGATATGACCCATATGTAATCTTGATTTTATTTCATTGCAATTTATGATTTCTTGTTTACCCTTGTGGAATTAAATAATTTAATTACTGGACAGTAATACACAGTGTTTTCTATTTCTGTCCTTTAGATAACTGTAAAACGACTAAGTTTCTTCCTTAATCATCTTCAATGTTAGGATTGTTTAAAATATTTAGCAAATAATGTTATCATTCCTGACATGGTTTTGAAGAGTACTAAAGGGCTGAATATAAGAAACAGTTAATTTCACTGAATAAAATTGGTTTATCCAAACACAGAATGAACGGTGGTGTGGGAAAAGTTCAACAGCGACGGGGGCACTGGTTTGCTGCCTTTTTTCACACTAATTTGAGTGATGACAGAATTTATACAAACATCTAGTAATCAAAAATGAAAATTCTTAACTAACCCTCTCCAGCAGTTAATACTATTAAAATTCTGCATCTTTAGCACCTTTAAGCTGTTAAATTACACTAACGGAGAACAAATTATGCCTGTCACGAAATGCTGAATAAATAACATCTGAGCTCACTGTCAAAAGCTATCCAGGTCAGCCAGAGAGATCAAGCAGACACCATCACACAGTCCTTGTTTAGTGTTAACGGCTTACATCAAGGTAGGTCAAAGTTCATTTTTTTAAAAAGTAATCTGCTCAGTATTATATTGCAGCTTTTGCAAGTTGAAACTAGTTGCTTGCAAAAATTCTAAAATGTCAGTCAGGCTAAGTAATAACGTAAGTTAAAATATGTGATTTACTTTTTGGAACTCTTCAGCAATATCAACGGCAGTCTTGAATAGACCAATATCGTCCAGGTTTACAATTATTGCAACCGCAATTCCTTTTGGTAAAGACAAATCTCGGGATGACGCAATGTCATGTTTCATGGAATTGTCATTTTGAGTTGGGCTATTGCCAAGACTGCTCCGTTTCAGGATGTCATCTTGGATGCTATTATTCTTCACTGGTTGACCTTTGCTGACTATTTCTGGTCGGCTGCAGTCCACTATAAGAAGCACACTGCTGGCCCCTATCGCTCCTCCCGTGTGCGACACCATTTGGTGTTTCTCAGGGCACAATCCTCGCTGCTGCTTCCCTCTTTCGCGAACGGCCCATCCCATAGTGTAGACACCCTCGGCATCCCAGGAACATTTGGTGAGGGGGACAGGGGACCAGATTGTTTTCATGGTCTCTGGTTGGAGGTAGCCTTGGGGTAGGCCGGCATCTGAGAAAAATCAGTGGCAGGAAATGATGAGACAATTTGGTATATCAAACACTCAAGGCCACTTGAGCACAAAGCATGTGTACTAGTCGGAGTATGGTGCTGAAAGGGTAGACCTTGCCAAAATATCTCTCTCTGAATGACCTCAGATGCTCTTAATTTAGATATGCACTGTTGGAATGTCAAATTGGTTCAGTATGACACTTGAAATTAATGAGCTGGCAACTTTTGAAGAAACTGCATCAGAAAATAGTTTTTGATATAATTCCATTTAACCTTAAGTACTAGGCCATGCTGGTCAATCCAACAAAATCAAACAAGTCTCCCAATGTTTCTCATTGTTAATTCAGGAAATCTACCAAAAATGGAGCTAAAGCCAACACACTCCTTTAACATACAGATCTAAGTGACATTATGCATGCTTTACTGGTAAAAAAAAATGAAAAGCAGATATAAAACGGTAAATAGTTTGATCCAAAAGATTCTCCTACCTCTGTGTTCGTCAGTATACTGATAGCTATATAACATAGCATTTCCAAACTGAATAAGGTCCTTGACATCAGATAGAAAGCCACCTCCAGCCCACTTGTGAGAAAGATTGACGGCCGGCACGTTGATCAGTTTGCCCTTCTTGTTCTTGGTGTAACCTCGAGCTCGGGTGTAAATCAACCTTGCTGGCCTAATCAGGGACAGTGTGAGTCTTTCCTAGATTCTTGAAGATCTTCTTCATGTACACTAAGAAGTCTTCGTCGGCTGCTGCATCCACGATGGCACTCACAAGTGTCCAACCATGAGTTGTGTACAAGAACTTGCTACCTTTTTAAATTTCAATTTAAAAACTCTCTGAAGTGCAAGATAAGAACCGATCAAGGCTATTTGGCACTCGTATCTTGAAACTGATGATAAATTTGAACTGACTGAATTTCAAATCCGACACGCAAAACCTGAAAATTTGACCTTAAGGGTGGAATTAGATGAAGTTGGAAAACCTGATGGTCCAAATACCATCTAGTAGATGGTGTCAAATTTCCCCTACGACTGTTGAAATTTTGATTCTTGGACCTATTCAAATATCAGTAAATGTCATCATCAAACAGACCCAACTAACCTGGTTTGTGCACCAAAGGGTCCTCTTTGAAAACATCTAAGGCATCGATGACCGAGGAGTAGTCCTTAGTGATGTAAAACTCTGTCTCCTTAGTGTCGTTTTCTCCCTTCTCTTCCGTGTTTTTGGGGGTGTCTTTGGATTTGTCACTCTTGGAGAAAATTTTGGAGTCTTTGGTAAGTTTGGAGATACCCTCTTTGTTGGACTGGTTCCCCAGCTTCTTGATGTAGTCTTTGTTATAGTGCCTGATGCCACCCAGGTGTGAAACCAACTGTCTTGTAGTGATGTCCACCTGCAGGAAAGAGAGGGCACAGACTAATGATTGTTTAACCCTATAAACATTCACGAGCAAATATTTTAGACATCTCTTTGAGTTGAAGAGAGGGTTAAATCAATATTTTAATTTAATCAACAGCAATGAAGAACATCCAAGCAGAGATGTGATTTAGAAGGCAGTTCTTGAACCTTCAACCAAGACCTTACCTTTTTTCCATCAACTTCCTTCTCGGGGAATTCTGGTACATAGTGCCGTATTGGTTGGTCTAGATCCAGTTTTCCTTCTTCCCAGAGTTTTGCTACAGCTGTCATGGTGAGAGACTTACTGATGCTAGCGATGCGATGAACGCCGTCACTTGAGCATGGAAGACGGTTCTCCACATCAGCATACCCAATTCCTGAAAATGATCAGTTGTCACTTAATTTAGAAAAAACCTGCATTTATAACCCAAGTCTCAAAACTTTTTGATCTTAAATTATTCCCAATACTTGCTTTTGCTAAAGGTAATATTGTTAATGAGGGAGGTCTATTCTGCCTGTAATCCATTTTCCAATTCGTGATTTCATCTTTGCTTCCAGGTTATAGCTTCATGGCCCAAGTCCCTGATTTGAAACTCCAAAACTTAACGAAGAGCATTTCCTGCATTCAAGTGTCTAACATGGTACCGAGGTTTGGACGGGTTTTATTTGGTTAGAATCACAAACACTACTTGTGGATCTTAAGACGAAGCTGTTGACACAGATAAAACCTAGATTTGGAGAAGGTCTCATAGCATTCAAGACTGAGCACCTCAATCCCTTCTTAGTATCTACAGCTCTTGCCCTCCAATTAACCAGCAATTTCTGTGAAATGAGACTCTTACCCTCGGCCCACACAAGCCTCCCGTTGATGCTCACTGCTGCTACGATGCCTGGTGAACCAACCTCATCTTTGGCCCTCTGCAACAAATCTCTAGACCTTTTCATCGCTTTCTTGAGTCCGGCCTTCCCAAAGACCTCCTGCCTCCAGAGAGCATCGCCAAAAGTATCCTTGTCTTTCCATTTAGCTTTCTCCTTGCATCCAGCCTCTTGAATACCTAAAGGCGATTCCTCATGAAGATGGTCATACCATAAACTGGTCACCAGTCCAACACCAAGAGCCATTCCTCCCCCAACTGTTGCTAAGATGGGCGTCCTCCATCGTTGGAATCCCGAAGACAGTCGAGCCTTACTGCTGTACGACTTTAAGCATTCCTTGATACCTGAGGTCAAGCCCCCAGATCGGGGTCCTCTGAGACACAGAATGGTAGCTTTTGTACTGAACATAATTCACCAACTTTGGTAAATTTTGTTATTCCAATTTTGAGTTTCAAAGAATAAACGGGATTCTGAAACAAATACATAGTCAAACGGTAAGTTTTTATGCACACTGGCATCATTTTCTCCAACAGTTGCACCTCAGTGCCAAATCTCAACAAGTCGTGGAATTTAAGAGTGAAATTGATATGCATGTAAATGATGTATGCATGCAGCTCTTCTTGGGCCAAGTTTGACATACATGTAATGATGTAGCACATGCGAGATACAAACGATATTACACAGGCCAATACGGCCATGATAGCCAAGCTTTGGCAGAGGACTACCTTCAGAACCGTGGCATTCGTCATCCACAGTGGATGGGGTGCATGGATGATGAACCCCACAGTTCGGGGGGGGGGGGGCAGACATCCTCAACCATGTCAACTGACATCCTGTGCTGTATCATGTTCTGTATGTAGCCAATAACCCTCAGAAACCCAATGTATGGACTCTGTCTTCACTCATAACATTATGCTCGTTCCAGTTCAACTGCATGCTGTAGACATGATGGTGGAATGTTGTCAGGTTGTGTCGAACACGCATGTCATTGTCAGTTACCATGCATAATCGATCAGTTTTTACTAATTTGAGTGTTTCACAAAAAAAATAAAATGACTTTTTAATGAGTAAACCTACTACTACTAGTAGTACTAACTTACGTCCACACTGCAACAGCCCTACTCTATGCAGCTTTTGTACCCGGTACCCACAGACTAGGCTTACCTTTCTTTTTTCCTCTGCTGGTAGGCACATGTTAAACTTAAGTCAGCGGTGCCACACATGCATGACTTGCAGCATAAAATACTTAATAGTAATGCAGTCACTAATCTAGTGCGTACTTAACACTGCGGTCAAAGGTCACTGAATCCAGTCTGGTAACCATTTCCGAATGGGACAAGTGTGTACCAGGGTTGCAGAATCAAATGGTGCACGATACGCGGCAGCAGACTATGCCAGGTAAGAACTGTGCATGTGTGCGAGTTACGTGTATTCTGTGATGTAATATGCGGATGCCGGATTTCTCTTGCGAACGTTCTTAAACTCCTATCCTGAGCCTCCGTAGCCGATGATTCGCAATTTACTTGGACAAATAAACCGACTGTCTTCAACAATGTCAACGTTACCTTATTTCGCCCAGGGTGAAGTCGTGAAAGGATTTGGTCGAGGAAGCAAGGAATTGGGAATTCCAACTGGTAAGCCCTACCACGTTGAGTTCATTAACTTTCAGTCACGTTTGTAAACATGTTTAGGCTACCATCATACCATCATCTGACCATGTTAATTGTTATTCATATTTTCGCTTAAACTTAGCGATTCTTGTATTACTGCATTTTTTATTCTATCTTAATTTCATACGTGTCATTTAGGCCTAGGCTAATATTATATTCAGTGTTTTTAATAAGTATGAAAAGATTTTATTTTTTGTCATGAATCTTCTATGCCTGTTCTCTTTTTTCCTCACGAAAATTTTTAACAACTAAAATACTTAAATTATGGGGCAAAAAATTAATAAATCCAAAACCTGAAAAAGAGGCTAACGAGGAATAAAGAAGTTAGGAAGGGTCAGGAAATTTTTTTATTTTTGTACTAAGATTAAACTGTATTTTTGTGGTTCTAGTTGTGAGTTAAATTTGCCATGTTAAACATAAAAAATTATTTGTTCCTTAGTTGCATTTTTAGCTAATGTTTACCCTCAGATTAGGGTCAGTCTATGGGATACAGAGGTAGTCTAGCTTCTAGAAGTAGACTAGCTCTAGTCTGGGACTAGTCTTTTCATGCCCTAATTCCTCATACCAAGCAAATTTTTTGGACTGTTTTTGTAATTTGATAATTTTAGACATCCCATGGAGTGTGTTTCATTCCTCCATGGATATCCAATTGTTTCATTTTTATAATTGTCACATGTATATCCTACACTCTTTTTCTTTTTAAACTGTGGATTAAATAAATCCATAGAGAAAAATTAGGCCTCTCAAGCAAATTATAAAATATGCTCTACTCAAAAGTTGTAGTTATTCAAATATTCCAACAGATTTCGCTACTTGTAGTTACAAATGTCCAACCTTAGAAAATGAGTAGATGTATGGTCCAACATACATACATTTACAAGTCCAGAGGTCACGTTGATGATGTCAGTTGCCCTTTGTGGTCAGCCTTGGGTTTGAAGGAACATCGCAAACAAGTAGCCCACGGTGTGACCTCTTGGCCTCTGTAGCTTTTTGGTTTTCCATGGGCAGTGAGCAAGCAACAGAGCCAATGGTACCCTGTTTCCTCATGGTTGGGTGGTTCCATCATGAAGCAATACAAAACTTATCACAATTACATGCTTAGTCTCTGAATACTGTGAATAGACCTTTTTGTAGCTAGAAATCTTATGCAGTTTCTGCGTCTCTAGAATAGAATAGATCTGTCCCAGTATTTCACCTCTGCTTTCTGTTCTATATATAACCAACCTAAGCCAGACTGAGTTGAAATTGACCATTCTTCACCAATCATAATTTGTCAACAACCTTTTAAAGACTTAGGCCCGGGATTTTGGTGCCTTGTGTAAATGTTGTTCTCCAACAAGTCTGTACACATGTACATGTATCATGTATCAAGTACATGTACAAATAAATGAAGTGGACTTTAAAACTGTATTAGATGGAAAACTCAGATAAAAAGAGATATATTTAGTACAGCATCACTTTCGTGAGATGGTATATGGAAGTATTTAAATACAAAGATTCCCACTGAAGCATAGGGAACCAGCTTAAAGTTAAAGCTTAAAGTTCGGAAGCTGCCAACTCAATGCAAATTTTAATTTTTGTGTATACATGTAATCAGTCCCTAATTCATGGCAATGATCACAATACATGTACATGTACCATAGGGTCAAGTGTGCTGTGTACCAGAGAATTGAACTCAGTGGGATGTGGGCGTTGTCCAAGCGGCCTTGTTGGTGCTTGTGATTTTACACCTACACCTGTAGTTTGCCAGTGCCATGTTGCCCTTGCCGCTCTACTTGCAGGGCAGAGTAGTGAAAGGTTTTAGACGAGGGAGCAAGGAGGTGGGATTTCCAACTGGTAGGTTGCTGAAGTTGTGTCCGGGACAAGTCACCGCAACTTTGCTTTCGCTTGCAGCAGCTTCCCTTGGTATTCTGGTGTTTGTGTCTTCCAAGGATTCTTTTCATCATTATTCATATGGACTAAGCCTTCAGCATTCAAAGCATTCGTCGTTATTGCTTACTACAGGATTCTCGTGCTTAACCCTCAATTTTGGAGATGTGGTGTGTTCGTACATGTACATATTCAGTTGAATATGGGAAGTGTAGGCTCTGTGCCATTTACATGCACAAAGCTAGATGGTGAATATGATGTGACCTTCAGTATTATCTTTTATGGACTCGCTGGTTGTAAATTAAGCCCCCTTTAATTATTCCGAATTTAGTGTAATAAAAACTGATATATTGTGGTAGAAATCAGTAGGCATTGTTTCACTCAGAAAGTGTATGCATAGCCTTACTGGTAAAATGTGAACCAATTCATTAAAGCCAATTGTTTGTTTGTTTGTTTGTTTGTTTTGCCAACAGCCAATTATCCTGATGATGTTGTAAAGCATCTCCCCTCAGAGTTGACCACTGGTGTGTACTGTGGCTGGGCATCTGTAGACCACGGTGATGTTCATAAGATGGTACTAAGTCTAGGCTGGAACCCGTACTACCAAAACACCAAGAAATCAATGGTAGGTACCCTATATAAACAGAAATTAAAACCACCTGCGAGTATCAAGTTGACTCTCAAGGGAATTTTAGCCATGTGTTGAAACAAAAGTTCAATATGAATCTGGGATTTATCCAGGCACGTAGACCTGCTTTAGAATTATGTTTCCTTTAGCTACATGTACATATACTTTATTTGCCTCTTGAAACAAATTGTCAAAGAGTAAACAAAAAAAATTGTGCTGTAAAAGGGCAGGAGCTTCATGCTTGAAGAGGCAAGGCAATTTCTTATTTGTAAAGAACACTTGAATTAGAAAATCAACTTGTCTATGGGGACATTTCAATGGGCATTGAGGCACAGACCAGGGGCATCAAGGCAGTTGCCTCCAAGGGTCATTGTGAAGTTCGTGCCCTGTATAAAATATTGACAAAGGGCAAACAAATAGATTTATATGGTCCAATTTTTGAGGTGCAAACACCAAATTAAAAATGTTTTTTAAATCAAATATGTAGCTCTCTTTTAGTGGTTAATAAAACATAATTGTAGTTGTTGCATGTACTCTGTTCTCTGATGGATGCAGTGCTGTTTAAAATTGCAGGAATTTCTCATTATTTGTTGAATACTTGGTAGAATCATACCATCATACATGTACTTTTGATTTGGTTTTCCATTTTGTAGGAGACCCATATTATGCATCAGTTCAAGGACGATTTCTACGGCTCTAACCTCAGTATTGTCATATTAGCAATTATACGACCGGAGAAAAGCTTTTACTTCATTAGGTGAGTATTGTAATTTTTGTGGCATTTAATCAAATTAGCCTATATATTAAGTGGTTGAAACCCAGAAAAAGAGAGTACCAAGATTTTTTGTGTCTGCACGTAAGAAAATTTCTATTCTACCGAGCCAACCAACAGATTCCACAATCAAAGTGTTTGTTCATAGCCACAAATGGCATACATGTTACTTGCTGTAATGGTACAATATTCTTTCTGTATTACTGAGACAATTTAAACAACCTAACTTCCTCCATGTACTCAGTTTCTCGTTTATTGTCATACACTCAGATGAGTTAATAAGAGCTATTAAGACTGACATCGCCGAGGCAGACATGCTCTTGGACCGGCCTGAGAATAAGATCTTCCAACAGGATAACTTCTTCAATGTGGACTCCAGGTTATGATGATGTAGCTTATTTAAAGTTTTATTAGGTAGTCCGTTTAATAGAAATATCTCAAGGTATTCTTAGGTAAATGCTGGCCAAGGAATTCTAACTCAGGATCGGGTCTTTAGCCCAACTCTTGATCAATGTGCTCTAACTTTGGTCGTCATGAAGTTAGCTGGTGGAGTCGTGTTTGTTGTCAGTTGTCACATCAGCTGTAAGGTCCCTAGTTTGTGGTGTTGTTACTACAAGAGAAGAAAATTCTTTGGATATTTCACAGGTCAGCAGGAAGTTAGGTTTTCAGACATGATCATGCATCCTTTATCTCAGCTTGTAACATCTGCCCAGAATGTCTTGACCAGTGTTGTCAGCACTGTATGGTGTTCTGTAACCTGTCTCCAGTACATAGCAGCATTATGATATGGAACCTTGGCGGTGTTGCACCGTTGATGACTGATACCATGCTATGCATTATTTATTGCCATTCCATTATGATGACAACTTAACAAGTATTAGAGCTAATGGTCACAAGCGTTTTATTGGTTCACACTTTAAACCGATATTGGATTTCGGTCATGAATTTCACACGATAGTATGTAAACTATGGAGCTTCAACCTTCGTGGAAGGTTCAGGATGGTGTTGATGAAATGTGTTATGAAATAATCATTTTTCTTAACTTTTTAAATTCATCTTTAATTTTTCTGAAAGATAAGGACTTACAGTTTTTATGTATCCATCATAGCATTTATAAGATCGAAATATATTGGAGGATGAAGTTGATTTAGTAAAAACGAGTTGCTGTATTTTTTTGTTCATTTTCTTGGCAATGTGTTAACTCATACTAATTTGGAATTCTGCCCCAGTTGGTTTGGTAGGACTGTTCCATTCAGCTGCCCCAGTTGGTTTGGTAGGACTGTTCCATTCAGCTGCCCCAGTTGGTTTGGTAGGACTGTTCCATTCAGCTGCCCCAGTTGGTTTGGTAGGACTGTTCCATTCAGCTGCCCTCACTAGTTATCCACTACATACAATGTCAAGTGCAAAAATGCCTCGAGCGATATATTTATCACCTGCAAAAATGGCATCTGGACTACTCTAGGCAGTATTTCCTTGAAAAGGGAGCAATGGTAACCTCAAGAATAGTACTTAAAAAAATACAAGTAAAATCATTGATTTGAAAACTTACATGATATCTCGAAAGTTAGTCGGAAACTGTCGCAGTCACTCTGAAGTCTTTGAGATCATTTTTCAAAAGTTACGGAAAGTATCAGCTTGGGTCTCCATTGTCTTTGGGCTTTGATTTCCAAAGACTATGGCCCATTTGGGGTTTAATTTAATGAAAGTTTGGAGACTGTTTATTGCATATGTGTACAAGCAGGAAAGGCTTCTGAATTTTGGGAGATGAATCCATTTTGGAATGAGATCTGGGTTTTACAGATGGCCATATTTGGCTTTTGAATTCTAAAAGAATGAATTATTTCATTAGCTGGATTGCCGCTGCTTTAATTAAAGTAACCATGAAAGAAGTAATTCCCACATTGACAAGAAAAATGAATTGTCAAGCTAACAACAGCATCCAGTGACAACTTTGGGTTAAACTGTACTTTTTCATTGTTCGCTGTTATGTGCATATAATTAGCCATTTCCAATGTTGTAGAAACTATTTCTGTGTGTATATCTGTCACTTTTTCTGCACTTCTTTATTTATAATTGCACTTCTGCAAGTTTAAAAACAGTTGAAACAAAGGAGGGTGTGTAAAATAAAGGGCCGGTGTCTACGTGGAAAAAAATATTTTTGTGCAAATGGTGCATAGCTTACCAATAAAAGGGGGAAAGCCTTTGAATTTTAATTGAACTTATGAATTAATTGTTCTCTGCAGAGCACCAGGGACAGAATCAATATTGTTGAACTTATTGTGGTGTGAATAATATCACAAGGACAAATCTTTAGTGTACATTTATTGAGGGATCAGAATATGTTTTACATGTTGCAAGGATTTGTAATAAAAAACTAAGGTAAAACACTGAACTGCATTGTAATGCTGATCTTTTTAGTCTCTGCGTATTCTCCACAAAACCTAGCTGGAGCTTCTTGCTGAAGGCACCACATTTTTGATACTTTTATTTCCCCCGACTCTAAATATGGTTATGTCCTAACCACCAACATAAATTAAGACAATTGTGATGATATTTGAGAATCTGAGATTGGCACAAGATGATGTATAACCTAAATAGTTTCAAGGAAAATGGACGCATTCAAATGGAAATTGTCACTGCATTTACAAACCACTCCTTTGAGAAATCACATTTCTCTGCACCAGACAAAAACCGTAGATAGTGTGTCTTTACTCTTGAGCTCTAACAGTAGGTATCATCCACATTTCAAGCCGACTACAGTCTTTCCCAAGTCTCCCCTTGTGTTCAAAGCAGGTCAAAGTTCAAGACGGCACTACGTTTCTGGTGATGCTGCAGCAGCCTGCCGTCGCCGCTTCATTTTCCCCTTATTGATGTAGTGTAGGACATCCATCTCCACAGGAATGGTTTCTACTTGGTTCACCGTGACATTGACTGTGTATGTGCCGTAGTCTGTGATTGGCTGCTCAGGTAACTCCAAGGCGTGCTCTGCAACTACGACACCAAGCTGGACAAATGAAAAAGAACAGAAAGCACTAGCAACGATCATAAAGTTGATCCAATATCTAAACATTTCCAGTAAAACCCTACAAAATAATTCAGGTTTGTTTCTGATCTGCAGTCCCCCCCCAAAAAAGTTGCAGGTTTGGGTGAACAGGATCCAAAGAAGTTTGAAATATCTCTATGTATGAAAGTCCAATTTCAAAGTTGTCTGAATTTTCCACTTAAAGCAAGGCTAAAAAATTACTTCCTCACAACCTATTATCCAGTCAGTTATAGAGGTTTGTGGTAGCAGAATTGGAATCCTGACGACGGACAGAGCGTACTGTCTGAAATGTTGAAAACCCTCCGGTTCTTTTCAGAACCACACATACTCACCAGAGAGTATCCTTGCATGGGTGCTTCTGCAAACCTCTACAACTAACTCGCTCTTCAAAGCTCAACCTATATCCCTTATGTAATTTCTGCTCTTGAGTATTTTTCAGTTCTCTTTCTGATTCAGGACACCAAGAATTACAATAGAAACCACAACACGAACAGGCAGAATAAAAGTAAACTCACATTCTTGTCAAATGCGTGTAGGACTGCCTCTTTAGGAAGAACGTCCCACCTTGGAAAGGGACGAACTCTGACAGTCAACTTGTTCTTCTTCAGGTATGCAATGGTCTGGAGTTGATAGAGAAGCAAGTTGAATCAGTGACAGAATGGTTAAGAATTATACATTTAGCCCTAACCTTGCTAGATGCTGCACAGTGCAACAGGGGTTAAGGTCTGGTGAACTTTGTTGCCAAATAAACTGCCTAATTTGCAACACGTCAAGCTGGTCCCATTGAACAATGTCACTGATAGATACTGTGCTCCCTGGTAACCTCAGACTGAAAGACCAACTAGGTACAAAAAGACTACATCACTCTCCCAAAACCAACAACGCCAAAATGTATTTTTTCAATTTGGATCCTATTCTCAACAAACTGATGTTGAATCAAATCTGGACTTACTACTTACATGCACAGTTAAAAACGACTTGTGGCATCGAGTCTAAATGTATTTAATCCATAATGTTTATACCTTAAGGGCGGTTGGTGTCATTACTTTCCGAGTTCCTTCTTTTTCTTGTTCCTGAAAAGAAAAAAGCAAACCAAACGGATAAAATTACACTTGCACGAAACAAGGCAGCAGAAAAATCAAATGACAGTCAATACACATCTAATATAATATACATTACCAATATACATTACTCCCGGTGCTAACTTCACTTACTTTTCTCTCCAGTTTCAACTCCTTAATGTTTTCTGGGGAGGCGTAAACAGCTAAATTCTTGTCCAAGAGCTTGTTGCGAGCGATGCTCCTCTCTACAGCAACAATATCCCCTCTGGAGCCTATCCCTGTTCACATAACACAATGCCACATACCATGCCCTCAAATGAAGATACAACATCCTAGCTTCAAGACTTTAAAGCTTTAGCATCTAGTAGCGGATAGCCCATTACATGTAGCTATACTACGAATAAATTATTTGCAATATGTTACCATACTCTTGGTAAAAATGCTGTCGCATAAATGGTCCCATAAATATTTCTTAGTACTAGAGGAACAGTACATAGTTCTTACGTGGTACATCTTCTGTGAGAATGACTGGAAGCTTTGGTTTGGGGTCATGCATTGTATCCCGCTCAAAGACATAGACATAATGACTTGTCTTTGTGCGATGGGGTTTTCCTCTAAGCTTAGGAATAGGGGGTGGATAGCGTCGTCGCAACTTCACAGCATTCTGCAAATAAGATTGTCAACGAAAATATGACTCACATTTTCAAAGAAAGAAGTTACTTGTAACAATAAAATTGTAACTTGAAATAAATCAAAATAGCAAAGCAACGATAACATTTCTTACTCTCTGCTGCTGCCATCCCATGTAAGTGATGGGTGCAGTCCGACATAAACTCCTCAACAGTTGACAACCACTGGCAAATGTTACCAGCGCCATGATCCTCTGGTTGGGTCTGCACTAGCGGAAGAAGAACTGTATGGTAGGAATATATAAATCATGTCAAAAAAACTTCATGCATGTTGGCAACCAAGATGGGAAGAACAAGTTGAATGATAGTTATTGCTCTGTTACATCACATCCCTGGCTTACCATACTTTTCACCGTCTGTACCTTTTAAGCTGAGATTCCAAAAAGCTAGGCTTATTATTCTACACCAAACATTTGATGCATGCAATGTGAGGAAAGGATTCCATATACTGCGTGGACGACATTACCTTTTCCCTGCAGTTACCTATTGTCCATCTGTAAGCAATAACACGTCCTCCAAAAAAGTCAAAGTTATAAAATGAAACAAAGGATTCCTCAAAACTGCCCTGAGCACTAGCTCGCAAGCCAGGAGAAGTCTTAGCAGTGGAAATAGGATCTTACAGAAACACCTAGATTGGAATTTTTCACACCAATCTCATAGGGTTTGTGCACAGGGTGGGATATGGAATTCTAGCCCTATGAGATGCCAGGCCACAAGATGCCAGGCCAAAATGATTTGCACATCACACGTTTACACTGTAAATTTGCACATTTTGGATTTTAAGCCTGGCACTGTGTAATCAACACGATGAGTAGAGCATTGCAATTTTTGTACCAGTCAATCACACATGCCACGTGGCTGTACCACTACCAGTCAGCCACTGCACCAGTGCAGTGGCAGTGTGAAGTTGGTTACTCTCGTTCGACATTCAGACCACCGCAGACGTTTACTTAGGCCATGTATACATGTTAGGTCTAGACTAGTACTAGGCCTATGTAGGCCATACACATGATGTACTGTATGAAGTATGATCGATGAATGATGATGATCGATGGAGGAAGTTTAATATGCCTGGCATTTAACACACTTATTCTCAAAATTCCTGTGCAAATATAAAGGAAACTGATATCATAATAATATTCAAATAAATTATCACATCGAAATCACGTACCTTTGCAACTGAGCAGTGCTTTGAAAAGATGTATTTTGTGCATGAAGTATCCTAACTCTTTCGCATGGACGCCGCCATGTTGAAAATGCATGCCCTCGATCGAAATTATATATTATCATTGAGAATTTGTTTTATTTTTACAATCTTACATTCAAATAATTTCATTGTAAAATTACATACTGCATTATTTTTGTTTTATAAAAATAAATTTTTTATTATTGAAATTTATTTATTGAAATATGGTCATGACGGTACACTTAAAATAGCAACCTTATTACAGAGGCCACAAAAGGAGGCGGGTCAGCGGGTCAGCAGCTAGCTCAGGTTGTAGATATATATACGGATGAGTTGATGTCTGTTTACCAAGTTAACTGGCGGGCCAAGGGATCAACGTGTAGTTTTAATGTAAAGTTATCTCGGCTGAAGTTCTACAGAAACCTTCATGAGCATCTTGTGAACAAACCTTTGTAAAAATGGTGAGGTATTGAGATAGTCTTACTGAAGCGATCTTTTTCATGGTTCCGCACGCTATGGCATTTTGAAAGCTGCCCAGTTAGCCTACTACTTTACCAGATAAAACATCTGTTAGCGCTTGCGAAACGAAAAGCTAGCTAGCTGGTGGCTTTTGAAATCTACGGTGACCAAGATGTGCCATATATATTTATTAAAAGGGGATGACATGACTCGGGGATGACTTGACCAACATTCATTCCAACTACTCCCGCTAAGATTATGTATAGAGACGTCTGGGAAGTCTGTGGTCAGGGAACCACACTAGTCACGTCGCGGCTCGACCATTTTGGAAGCAGGAGGGAGGCAGCAATGTCAGGGTGCACTATGTCAAGCTAGCTGTTTACATACGCTTTAATGTTTGATAAATACGTACTTCAGGGAGTGCTAATATTTTGTGAAGATAGTATGGTTGTGAAGTTGTGAGATGAATAAAGTTTCTTTTTTCCATGCAATTGGGGGATATATTTATTGTAAAATGGTCGAGCCAACCTTTAATTAGGCATGCATTTACAAATGTATAGGGGCTCTTGGCTATATGTCTGATTGCCTGTCTGTAGTTTTGATATCAGTTGATTGTTCAAGGTAGTGTTTGTGCCACGTACCAATCAAGCCAGTGTTGTCAAATTGTACCCCTAGAAACTGTGGGATCATTGTCTGCTGCACCTCAGATCAGTTTACAGATTAACTGCTAATTATTTCACCAGTTCAACCAAATAATTTTCTTTTATCATGCCGATTACCATTTCTTTTTTCCATTCAGAGGTTTCGCTTTTGTGGAGGGCTAGACTGCCCAGATTGGGTGCTAGCAGAAATTAGCATCTTATCCAAAATTGTGAGTATGATTTCCTTGAGTTATAATGTCAGTCTGAGAGGTTCAGTTAAAATAAAAAAAATTACATTTTATATAATGTTTTAAAAATAATGCAATTGAAATTACGGCATAGTGTCAGGGCAGTTGGTAAGAAGTAAATTAGCAGTACAGCAGTCAATGTATCCATGTTGCATATGGAAAGGACCATTCAAATTGTCTTGAAGTTTTGTACTCAAATTTGCCTTTAAATGAAGCAAGGACGTTCAAGTTGAAAATTTGTAAACTTATCAAAATAGCCTTCAGGGTGTGCAAAAAGACATTCAAGTATGACTGTGTCTACTAAACCTTGGTTTTGAGATGATGGCCATCACTGCAATTCTTATTATAGAATTTTTGAATAAAAATTATTCTAGAATTCCTTATTTTAGGCAGCCTCTAACCATTGAAACATGTTTTCGGTATCTTCTGATTTGCAGACGTCAGTGAAGATGAAGTTACTGTGTGCACAAGTCATCAAGGATCTGCTTGGAGATTGCATCGATGTGAGTTGTTACCTTTTTCTGAGGAATGCTTGTAATTCTATTTTGACTAACAAATTCTTAAGTTGTTGATCATTGTGAACATCCGTGACAATTCTATCCTAAAACACAAGTAATATCTTTAGATTTGTATCAAAAATTTGTAAGTGGACAATCCCCTCCTCGGTTCTTCAGTTCCAACCCTCATGTCAGTTTTTCTTTCATTCATTCAGTATGAAAAAGTATACAAGCTGACAGCTGATGCAAAATATGGTGAGTCTCAGATTTGTTTTTCTGGAATAAAGTTATGAGTATTCTAGTAGTTTCTTGTATTCTGCGAGGTTTTTGTTCCTTATGAAATGATTTCATCTTACCTGACCTGGCAATTTTATGCCATAAATTCAGGTCCTGAAATCTTCCAAAATCCACCATTTGGTCTGGCATTATTTTGATTTATTCGGGACTGTATAGGTCAAGACCGCTTTTAGTCTACATAAGGGCTTGGTTTGATTGACCTACATGTACATAGAAATTCACCATTAGTTCCTTACACAGGGTTGTTTTTAAAGATGCAAGAATTTTTCCAACAGAATTGACCAGGACGTCATTGTGTATGAATATGAAATTACTTCATACAGTTGTCTCATTTGATTTTTTGGCTATCTTTAGAAACCGGTGATGTAAAAGCCAGCATAGCAGCTCTGAATTTCATCCTATCCAGTGCGGCAAAGTACAACGTGGATGGGGAATCTCTGTCCAATGAACTGCAGCAACTTGGTCTTCCCAAAGGTGAGTTGAGGGTGTAGTTAGACCTAGGAGACTGGAGAAGTTGTGGATCAGAATGCTCTCGGGAGTAGGGAGGTAGTGTAAGGTTAGATGTGTTTTGCTAAAATTGTAAAGCTAAGTGGTTTCTTAGGTATATTTCATATATGGCCCATATATCTCAGACAGAAATCAGAATATTAACCCTAACCCTCCTCAATCCTTCACCTGTTGGAGGACTGAGGAGTGTTAGGGTTAAGAATATCAAGAAATATGGTGATAGGAGGAATACAGAAGAGCTCTGTTGATACAGAGGTCTGGCAGCTTGGCTCATGTCTGATGTAGCCAATGTTCAGATCTTTCCTCAGCAGAAACTGTCTATCAAGCAATGTTTGCTTTAAGCAAGAATCAGGTGAAACCAAGTCCCAAGTACTGTCCATTGGAAAGACGTTTTGCTCAGCAGTTTTGTGTTGGGGGTGGGAGAGGGGTTAGCCACGTGAAATCTTTACTGTGCTTAGATTTATTTCCTCGCCATTCTCAGAGCACTCCACAGCACTCTGTCGCTCCTACCAGGACAAACTAGAAGTGCTGCAACAGAGATTCAAAGAAGACAGCTTAAGAGGTAAGCATTTGGTGAAAAATGATCTTGGAAATTTTCAGAGCTCTTGAACACTATCTTGAGGATGGGTGGACATTTTTTCATTGGAACCTGAAACGATTCTGTGAGAATAGGAGATAAACGCGTAAACCGTGGATGTAATCTCTCCCCAGTGTCAAAGCTGGACAATGTGGAGTGGAGAGTGGACTACATTTTGGGTTCCAGCGAATTGAAAGATGTGAACGAACCCAGTGTGTGTCTTAGACTGCACATACGCAATCCGGACAATGGCTCTGTCAAGCCTACAAGCTTCAATATGTCGGCTGATAAGTTTAGGATCTTTCTCAGCGGTAAGTAGGTTAATAGGTCATCATTTGAAAGTGAAAAGAAGACTGAGAGAAGATTGGTGAGGGTGTACCATTTCATTTCTGAGGCCCTCATATTTTGTCTCTGAAGTAAGATCAGGTCGTCAGCTTAGAAGTCAAACAAAAATAATTTATAGGTAGACGCAATGTCTGTGGTGAAATGAACTTGACGCCATTCATCTCGTGAGTTTACTGAGAGATGATGCCAGTGAAAT
>NW_028257861.1:0-32429 GCF_054643075.1 Acanthaster planci | reverse complement strand
ACAACTAGTGGCTTTCCCTTCTAATCCTTGGGGAAATAATGGCCACTTGTCACTTTCAAACATAAAAAAAATGAATGTTTCATCCGGTTGACGTTCGGGAATTACAAACGGCAACTGAGTGTTAGGCAGGTTCTGTGTACAAATTATTGGGAGCCAAGGACGATGTTCTGTACAGCCAAATGTTCAGTATAGCGACGTTCCACTGTACAAAGATTTCCTATTATGAGTACAACACTAAAATAATGCTCAATATTGCCACTGAAAATCAACAAAACTAGTTTTATGCAAAAGTAAGTTCTGAGAGTTGTACCAACAATTATTTATGACTTGGACCAATAACACCCAAGAGGTTTAGTCAATCAGATGTATGTATGTATGTATGTGCAATTGTGAACCAATCAGGGCTGAACTTCAAAGGGCACAATGCTTGTTTTGGAGAGAAAGTGAATACAATGTATGCCTCATTCTTTTAAAACATATCAAGCAAGCTGGATCATGTGGTAAAGTACATATGTTTCACAAAATGGGGTCACATGTTCTGTCCATTAGTGAAATAAAAAAAACAGAATATACATGTATGTACGTATGATTTGTATTACAATGTGCATACATGTATATAATCAAGTACATGTACATTACGGTACATTGCAAGTGAAAGTTAACCTTTGAATGGGAAATTTTTTTCACACTTTTTTCTTTTTCAATGGAATTCATTTCCATTTAACAAACTGAGAAAAACTTTTCCCAAAGGAGAAAAGATTACAAGGTGGGGTAGGGAAAATAAAAACTACATGTGGTCCAGGTTCAGATAAAGAAATGTTGAGATGGGAAGATTAATACTTTTGGCAGATTGGATGCTCAGTATAAAAGAATTTAACGATGGGGAGAGGAAAAAATAAAATCCACTAGTGGACCAGGTTTGGGAAAAATAATTAGTATCCCGTAAAATATTCTTGAGTCCAGGATATAATATTTTCAGTCTTCGGAAATATATATATTCTGAGTCAGCACAAATTCTAGTCATGCTGACAATATTGATAGTCTAGTGAAACAAATGTGTTGAGTTTGGAAAAATATAG
Organism: Acanthaster planci; assembly: GCF_054643075.1. Lineage (NCBI taxonomy): Eukaryota > Metazoa > Echinodermata > Asteroidea > Valvatida > Acanthasteridae > Acanthaster > Acanthaster planci. Next base: position 31,350 of record NW_028257861.1, on the reverse strand, counting down.
TGGGGTGGGAAGAAATATTCCAAGGCCAAGGGAAATAATATGTAATCATCAGTGTCAGACCTAGGGGGATGGGAGCAGTGTTGAAATTCCCTCTGGTCTATGTCCCAAGTGCTGCCCATCTGCCCATGAAGATCGAGGAAGAGGCAGAGCAGGATTTGACCTGTGAGTAAAAATTGGCCAGGGAAGGAGGACCAGAGCTGTTCCATGGTACCTCCTCCAAATCCTTCAAGACCAACGGTAAGTTAGCAACAGGTTTCTCCTGTCTAGAGATGGATGGAATTAAATCAACCCTTTCACTTGGGAAGTTCACCAGATCTATTTCTGAACAAAGTCTTATGTGAAGGTGTGGATAGACACGAAAACCTCATGAATTATCTTGAACGAGGTGACACTTTTTGGGGGGGTACCCCAAGTGAGACTGCAGTGAGAGCTGGACAACAGGGGAAAATGCTTTCAAGTCATAAAGGAAGCGACTCAGATAAGCTATGAACAATGAAAAAGGTCAGAGACTGAAGAAAAGTTTATCTACATCGAACGAGGAGTCATTGCCGGAAGACCGGTTAAAAGTCAGGTGGAAGTTACGCTTAGTGACGATGAACAGCTCCAGTACATGCAAATGAAGGTGAAACATTTCTGGAAAATGAAAAAAAAGTCTTGTCTTAAATACAGAACGGCCGTACACATTCCTGTATAGAATAGATTTTACTGTATGCATGGGGAATCAAGGTCTAAGCGCATGCATCCCAGCTCATCATCACCACTGATGACATCACCCACAACTTTGATAAAGGTTTTCAAACCAGGAGTGATATTTGAAGAAACTGAAAATCTGGGGGGCAAAATTATATTGGCCTTCTTCAGCACCAGTATGTCCCTAATCCTCCATTTTAACAACTACCTGCAGAGTCCTCACTTGATTTTGTTCTATTAATTTCTGATAAAGCAAAAAAAAATTCTGCTTCCAGTTTCCAGACGCTTTTAACTGGCAAGTTAGAGCAAATTAAAACAAAACTTTTAAAAATAATATTTAAAATCTTGTTGTCTTTTCTTTCTTCAGAAAACACCGCCCACAAACATTTTTCACATCAACACGCTTGTATTTATGTTTTCCTACTTACTTCCTATTTTTCAAAAGAAACTCTCCCCACCACCTAGAGTAGGCCGAGTCTATCAGTGAATACTTACACAGATTACCAATACATTTGCCTATTTCCCGAGACCATTATGCCATTCACTAAATTCTCAATCTATCAATAGTGCGCCCTCATCTCACACAATGCTAAGCAAAATGGCCGCCACATTTTTTCTGTTTTTCGAAGCTCAAGAGTGCCAAGAACAAGTGGGGAGGAAGGGTGGGAGAGTGGTAATCTGGGTAGGCATTCAGTGGTAGACTCGGCCCACTCTACAGGAGGTGGGGGAGAGTCTACTGCCTACTCATCAGATTTACCGATACTAATTGCAGAGTACCACCTCACCAAGAATGTGGGTAGACAAGGTCTAAAGTTCATGTAGGTACTTGGAAGGGGATGATCAAAAAATATTATGAGTATCAGCCAGTGTTGTAGTCGAGTACTTTTTTCCGAGTACCGAGTACTGCCGAGTACTTTGACTGCCGAGGTAAGTTAACTTAAAGGATTTTTTTATCGAGTACTGTTAATCGAGTACAAGTACTTTGATGCTTGAGTACAATTTTTGGATGTCGAGTATTTTGTAGCCCGAGTATAAGAACTGTAGTTCGAGTACGAGTACTTGGACGTCCAAGTACAAGTACGAGTACTCTGAAAATGGTCCTCAAGTAGTACTCAAGTACGAATACCGAGTATGAGTACTACAACACTGGTATCAGCATGAGTATTGGCATGCCTTGGCCTCAACAGATCAACTAGACCGACCTACTGGTGTATGCCTTCCCACCTATCTCACTAATCCCGCTCTCCAAGATGGAACACACACACACTGACGGATATTACTACTTGCCCCATTCTGGCTGCATCAATCCTGGTTCTTCAAACTAAATAGACTTTTGGTTCCCCCACTATTCGTCCTCCCGACCAGACTGGGCATCCTTCAACAGCCCAAGTCAGGTATCCTGGATCCAGCACCCAAGGACCTACATTTAACATGTTGGATGATGTCTAACAATCCTTCTCCAGCCATGGCAACACAGGGACCATGCTTATCCACCTGCAAGATTTACGACAACAGAATGTGGCATTGTGCTACATGGTGCAACGAACAGGCTGTGTCTCCAACCATCGTTCCTCTTAGCACTATAGTAGATTTCTTCATGTACTTTTCCACTCAGGTCTATAAGTCTCCATAATCCCCAACTATATGTACAGATCAGCCTAGGCCATCATACCGCTACATGTCAACTTCTATTCGACAGCTCCTCCATCTTCCACAACATGGCCCTTAATCATCTTCTGTGTGCTACATGTATGTTCATTGAAAGCCCCCACACTAAGTGGACCTAAGCAAAGTCCTCCACATGCTTACTGAACCCCCCCCCCATCCCCCAGAGCCCCTCAGTGACGCCTCCCTAATACTGGTACATGCCACCATCGCATTAGCCTTCCTCCTGGCTGTCACTACTTCCAGATAAGGCAAGCCCTCTCAATTGCTGAAGGTCATATTTGCTGGGAGCTGCATGATGTCCACCTCATTACAACAATCAGCTTTGTGACGAAGAATCAGACCTTGTCGTTTGAGCCGCCGGATATTACTGTGCCCTCAATTGCCTCACAAACCATAGACAACATGGATTACATGTACCATAAATAAACACTCGGCAATGTCGGAGAATAAATTTTTTAAAAATTGTCTGGATTTTGAGTAATTAAAAGGGAGTCCCTGTGTCATGGAGTCATGGAGCACATGAAATGTGTATATTACAACAAACTTAACTTGCTCTGCTGTGGCAACATGGGTTATTTGCCCACATTTTATTTATTCTCGTGGTGTAGTTTGGCACACAAAATAATTAACACTGAGAAACTACGTGTAGTATTCCGTTACTGAAAGGTTTCTTTCTACCGACAAATAAAATCCACTGCTTAAATTGTATGTTTCTTCATGTAGCAAATCTTGTCTTTTCGCCGATTGCGTTTATCGTGACATATCGGGTCTCTTTCAACTTGGGTTTACTGATGACATGTCACTTTCTGTGGTCACATGGTTATTGGAAAAAGTCAGCGATTGAACTGTCCATGAATGGGTACAAAGCTAGCAGTCAGGATGTCACGGCGGGTGTGGATGCAGTGCATTTTTCGCGATGCGGTGCTGCATGCACGAAGTCCCGTGGTGGTTTTTTTAGAGATTGGGTGATGTTTTTCGATTGGCGTCACGAAAACGTTGAGATAACCTGATACAAGGCATTTATTCTGAAATTACGGTACATACATCTGGCAATACATGCAAATGTAATTCAAACACATGACAACATGTGGATACATACATGTATCTGTACATGTCCACACACATGTATATGGTGCACATGATGGGCATCCATCCAAGTCGGTTAGGTCCCCTTGATAGAGCTATAATGGGAATCTACTGTAATTCAGCTGTTTGATGTTCAGTGCTAGTTTCCAACCTTCAACATAGCCAGCTTTGATTTCGCCTGTCGCATCGTATTTTGCCCCAAACCGAGAAACATAATGCCTTGAAATTTTAGTCTTCCTCAAGTAATCTTCTGGATATTTCAGAGAATTAAAGTACTTTTGTCTGAGACTAATTTTCTTCCACGTTCCATATTCAGAGGTGCTCATGTTTGAAACCACAGAGAACAAAAACTTGTGCGAAAAAGTGTGAAAATCTTTTCTCACTAGTGGGAAAATCTGTGAAAAATCTTTTCTCATTTGTGGGAAAAAGTATGAAAATCTTTTCCCACTTGGGGGAAAAATCTGTGAAAATATTTTTCCACTTGTGTGAAAAGGTGTGAAAAGATTTTCCCATTTTGGTGTTAACTTTCAATTGCACTGTACTGTACTTCTTTTCCATGTTGATGAAAACAAACGGTACATGTACGGGTACATGTACTGGTTTTTTGTACATACATGCACATGTACCATAACTTTCGGAATATAAGCCACGGCTTATACGTTCATTCACACCCTGAAAAATATCCCTGCGGCTTATACTCCAGGTGGCTTATACGGCAACATTTGAAGAATGAAATCAGTCACTAAACGTGTGTCATGTCTCAGCACAACCAAGCCCAAGCCACTGGCCAGCTGGTCACTCGTGCAAGCAGCACAGCACTCTGGGGATAAGGCAGTCATGTTTTCATTGGTTGACATTTACATCCACTCTACTCAAGTGTTGAAAATACAGGAATATACATGTACATGTACATGTAGTCCAGAGGGGCTGAATAGACTTGTACATCTACCATAAGTACCGTTCACACCTAAAAAAATCGTGTGGTGCGTTTGTTTTTGTCTTTTATGGTTGTGTAATCCATGTTATTTCACTGGCCATGTGGTGACTGTTGAAAAATAAAGAACAAAAAGAACTGCTGCATGGCTACTCCAGCAAGGACTCTAATCCAGCACACCTGCGTGGCCTGTTTTGAAAATTACGGTTTAAACTGCATTACCACGGAGGGAAAACATCCAAAGACCAAAAACCCATATTTTTCGAATTCTTGAAAGCCGCAGCTCCAGAAGAAAGTGCACTATGAGAAAATCGGAAAAATGTTCAAGGACCCCTGTCCCCCTTAAGGGTATAGGCCTACATGATCTTACCTGTAGTCTGTCCCCCTCCACCTCCGCTACCACCTCCTTTGGTAGCCCCTTCGGATCCTGGGGGTGGTGCGTACTTTATTTGTATTGAAATTTCTCCCTATGAAAAGAACAATTTGGAAAGAAATGTTACAGGAAGCAACATTCCTGTGCCTGACCATGACCGTATCTTAAATCTGGCTCAACTGGTAGAAACATTATATCTAGCAAAAGAAATCATCCTTCAACCAATCCATAATGCTCAAGCCAAGCAAATTTTGTTAACATATTTCCTCCCAGTTCCAAGAAGTGGGATGGGTTACGCTATTATCGTGGTTGTTATCACATTTCCCGATAGAAGAAACGATTGCTCACTCACCTTCCTGAATTATCCTATCCTTGATATTATTTAACTCTTACTTTTTAACTTCATTCATACAATTTTGTTTGTGGTTCAATTCCTTCACTCTACAACAGCTTAGAAAATGTGTGCACACCATATGCAAGCGAAGGTGGAGTCTTTATTATTGTGGTAACGAGAAATGGTTTCTACGGTGGCCTTTAAAGTACTTTGTTCATGAATATTACAGTAGATAATAATGATTTCGTTTTCAGAGCAAACAAAACAGCCTCTTTTTGTGACGTGTTTTAATAATAAGTGACTCTCATTTTTTTTTTTCTTCTCCCTAAAGATGCCAAACACCAAGAGAATGAGATGTGGAATATTGCACTGCGTCACCTTACACGTATTAATCCAGCAAGGAATGACTTTTTAAAAAATTTTTACCAAATCTTAAATGCAGCTACAACTTTGCCATTCATTTTATTATTGAAATTATTGTATGCCGAAAGAATAATAAATATGTGGGTATCACAAAATTTCATGTTTTTGGTGGACTCATTTTTTTATCAATGTCTGAAACTATCATAAAAAAAAGTCTGCTTTCCAAGTTCTACTGGTAATTCCTCACGAGTTACATGTATAACCATATCATTAGACCTGAACTATTTTACTCAAAATCAATGTTAACAATTCTAAATGTCCCTTGCAAAATTTTTCAGGTTGCATAGGAAGAGCTAAAAAATGGAGACAAAAAAAGGTAAAAAAAAATTAAGACAATAATGCCAATGTAATTATTCACTATCAATTGCCCTGTCTATTGCGCATGCAGAAGTTTTTCAGCGCAGAAGCCCTTATTTTGACTCCAAAAAAACTAGGCACTTTCGCAGTTAAAATGCGTTTTTAGACACCTTTGACCATTTTGGAATTGACATATGAGAACCCAGCAATGGACATTCAAGGGCAGGGTGGTGTTAGCACTAACTGTTAAAGAGATAGATGGTAGGTACGGACAGACACAGTGAAAGAAAATTTACGGAAATTACATCTTTTATTAAAAATGATCGAAACTTTGCCAAATTTTTCATTCTGTTTCACAAAACTAATCCTCAGCATAGTGGTTTAGGATGCAGACATTTGTAAAAAAAAAATTCTTGAGTTTATGCTTTTTTTCTGTTCAGTGGTATCTAATAAAATTATTTTTGCTCTTGAAACGTTTTCATCCATGATATTTCTTGTATAATTCACTATTTTTCGTAATGATGACTTTCTTGTTCTGGGTTGGACATTTTACAGTGGGAACTTTCATGCAACATTAAAACCCCTGTTTTCTATTAGATAATCTAATATCTAGTAATAAACCTTTACGTTATTTTGCAGCCTATTTAACACTCTTTCAGATGATGTGACCTTTGATGTGAAATATCTATTTGAAAGTGCAAAAATTCGCTGCAACTTGGAATGGTAAATTATGTCGCAGTTTTCAAATTAGCTTAATATACTCGCCAATGTCTTTGATGATACATACTTAAAATCGGCCATTAACGGCCATGGCAAAAATGTTTACTTTATTCATAAATTGGTAAATTGATGTTTTAGCTACAAAGATAATCAAGCGGAAAATTGCCGCAATTCATCGTTGTGCCGAAAAAAATAATTTTGTGAGCAGTCCTCGGCCGGAATTAACGCGCGTTGACGAAGAAATAAACAGCGCCCTCTGGTGCCGACATTCGTACAACACATTGCACGGGATCGCTATCGCGCGTTCAACGTCGTCGCTACAGCTAGACAGGAACCAGCTTTGTTTTAAGAGAGCAATTGTCTCGGAAAACGACCCAAGAAGATAATTTGACTGACGTCTTTCATTGTTTATGGCTGAAATCCGACCCAGTAGTGCGCTCCTGTCGTTACACCAACAACTGTACATACTGCGACGGGGATCATCATGTTCGCTCCTGCCCCAAGAAAATGACAGATTTCGGAGTCCACATCTAAGACAAACTTTTTAATTCATTCCTCATCTAGATAACCTACTCTGACAGGTAACATTTTATATATTGTTTCCTGGAGAAAAGATCAGCTGGAGGAAATATCACAGCGATATTTATTTACGTGGGCCTGCTCGGTTTGAAAGAAATTAAAATAATCAACATACCTTGTTACTTTTGCTATTGGGTCATTCCACAAAGTTGAGACACACTTTGTTACGGTGTTCCTTGTGACATCCGCAACCTTAAACATATTTTTCCAGCATGTGGATTCGAAATTGACATTGATATAAATTTTGCAAGGTTCTTGCAGGTTGTGCTTTATCCTTGCAGAGTAATATGGTAATGTAAAAATAACAGGCTGTAAGGGTTGTTTATGTAACAAGGGACACTGTCACAAAGCGTGTCTTAACTTCGTGGAATGACCCTATCATTTCATTTAGAGACCACTCAGCGAAACAGAGAACAAGATACAGCAATAAACTTACACTTCTGTAAGAACAGCTCAGAGAACACAAAAGAATGTTTTGTTCTTGTTTTGCCACGATTTTTCCTTATTTTGTGATGAAACACAAATAACGTGACTATCCGTTTGTAATACGTGAAACATCCACGAAGCAAATTGTGGCGCGCGAGAGACATTTCTTCAGAAAACAGAGGGCGCTATCGTTTACTCACGACGGACGATTTTGGCGAGCTTTTTCCATATCGCGTCTCGGAAACACCTTCCTTCGTCTAACTTGAGTACCTGGCAGACTCTAAATAACTTCCAAATACCTTTGTAATTGTTATTATAAATGTATATCGAAGTATTTCAACTGTATTCTCTGATGTCCGGGTCAGGTACGATTTTAAACCACTGTGCTCAGGCTATAAGTTATTGATTACCTGAGAGAATATTGCCGTTTCAGAACTTACTTGCAAAGCAAAATTTAAAATTTCTGATATCCTGATAATAGTGTGACCACAATAATATAGGAACCAAGTATACTCAAGAGTCACATAAATTCTTGCATCTGATGTCAATTTATAATCAAAACGACTTTTTGAATTTCCAGATTATTTTTAAATTGGCTGAAAACTGAATGCATATTTTTTCCTAGCTTTGGATGCACATGCAAGTGCATACAAATACATTGCTATCTCAACTACACAAACGCAAGAGATTTGTATGCAAGGTAATGGGTTTCTCAACTACATGTACAGTATGCTTCTGCAGCACAGGACATACATGTCAATGTACTTTGGTAGCTTGCTGTGCAGCAGAAAAAATCGAGTCAAAATTTAAACAGCTTCTTTTTTTGTTTGTTTTTTTCCCAATTCAATGGAAATCCTTCATTGGAAAATTGGCTTGTAACAATGGTTCTGGCTAAAACTGGATTTCTTGAGTGGTTACTCTTTAAGCGTGAAGAAGTTTTTGCCACAATCCCAAACTGGTCAAACTGATCCAGATCTAAGAAAAATGCCATCGTCGTGTTTGTTGATCCGGTAAGTCCGGTAAGTACATGTAACAGTATCTCCAACACAAGGTGAACTAATGACAACATCTCACTACAATCTGAAGGAGAAAATTCATTTTCAAGTCAAAGTCAGTGATGCACAGCCAGAGATATCACACATGCAAGAGATCAATGGAAAGAGTATTCACTATAATTGTCATTACATGTATACTGTAGCATAGTCATATTTTACCTTCATTTGTCACCTTTCATTTTTTTTAATGGGGGCACCTTTTGATGCTAAAAATAAAATGGATGCATGTAAAGCCTTTTTCTTAAAACAAAAACACAGGATAAAATGTCAATTTTCAAAAAGATTCAAAGTCATTCTTTTTATAAAACATGTAACAATTGTTTATGTTAACAGTTTTTTATAATACGGCAATGCTTTTACAGAAGGGCATGTACATGTGTTTATCTTCTTTGTGAACATATTTACCGTTGTTGGTCGTTTATTTCCATCCAACAGTTTGAGGGTGTTGCTGAGAGAGTGACTCTTTGATTGAAGTAGGTCACGCAAGGGAACAGTTGCCGATCCTAGTAACCTACATGTGCATACGATCAAAAACAAAATGACCTTCAGTTAATTACTGAGTGGGATCAGCAAATAATACATCCTGGATACCATGGGAAAAACAATCACAAGGCAACATCTCAACAACCCATACAGCTTGTGGTTTCAAAATGAAACCTCATCTTAATACAGCAATTTAAAAATGGTGTAATAAAGTGGTTTGTAAAAAAGGTCCCCAAAACAGCATAGTGTTTGCCTTGTGACAAATAAAATGTTGTTTTTCTTATATATCATATTTTTCATGTTGCATGTTTTTGCCTTGTCTAACATGCGATTTGACCTGTACAGCATGGGGATCGAGTCACTTGATTCAAATGAACTTAAATAATAAAAGATCTAAGGCACACCTTTGAAACCTTAATGACTTGAACTGTTGACCACACCAAGAAATACTTGTATGCAAATAAATGTAGGCGTTTATTGGTTAGTACATTTGTATATGGTGCACATACCAATACGCTGAGGTGGGGAAAGCTGCCTTTTCCCTGAATTAAGAAGACAGTTTCATTTAGTAGGAAAGTTTACCATGTTGTGAGGACAAAAGCTTGTCCCCATAGCATTTTTGGTCCCCATTACCTTTTGGGTCGCTGTGCATAACATCTAATGTACATGCATAATGGCTGTATCATGGGTCTGATCCTTCACATACATGTATGTTTCGCTACATGGACAGCTGTCAACCCCCAGGCCGAAATAGACGCGGCATCCGCAGAAGAACCTGACATCCTGAAAGATCGTTGGACAAAGTCAAGCACATCAAGTGAAGAAAATCTCTGACTTGGGCTGATGGAGGATGTCCTCTCTGACTGGAAGGACCTGCTGCCGTCGTACCAGGAGTCTCGTCAGTCTTTGAAGACATAGTTGGTGAGGCCAGAACGGGACGATTAGGAGGATCCGACACAGCTACACCTGTACGTTCTATCTTGGATAGGACCTGCGAGATGAGGGAGATTGGAGGGAAAGCATATGCCAGAGGGCCCGACTAGTTGATCTGTAGGGCATCTGTTGCCCATGCCTGTGGGTGAGGGAACCTCAAGCAGAACGTCGGAAGGTGGGCATTGTCAGTCAGAGTCTCTAAGTGCCTGAGAGAGTGTGTCTGCTGTGCTGGTGCTGATTTTCGCTACATGGACAGCTTGAGGGCTGATCCCCTGATCGATCGTCCACATGAAGAGCTGCTACGCAAAGGCAGAGGAGTTGAGGGGGGCGAGTGCCGCCCTGACGATTGATGTAGGCCACTGTCATTGAGGCATTGTTCTGTACTTCAGCGGAACAACCTACTAAGTGCTGTCAGAATTGACGAACAGCTTTGAACACCGCTTAGAGTTCTAACATGTTGATGTTTGCCTCGAGAGGCAGTGTCCTAGACCCCAGAGGAGCAGAGTGGAGAAAGAGAGGCTCTCCATCTGTCGTTACTGTCACATCCGGACTTGGAGGGACGAAAGTAAGGCTAACCCACATACAAAAAGAGGCATTGTACTATGTTCAAAGTGGCCATTTGTATCTTTGAGTTTGAGGACTACAGGCATATCATTACATACATTGGAAATAAATGTCAATCCGCATACATTGCAAAAATAAAAAAATGCAGATAAAGAGCGTCCGAATATGGAAGATCGCTCCATGATTTGAGAATCCAGATATCCTATTTCATTCAGCATCCAAGTATTATAATATTTCCGTTTATTCACTAGAACAAAGTGCATGAGCAGATAAAATGGTAATATTGACAAAAACTTCAATTACGCGGAACGCAGTCAGAAAGGCAACCACGGCAAGCCATTCACAAATGTGAGTACCGACAGTAGCCACACTTTTACCAGACCTCGTAACATTCACAATATGCACACTTTGGACACGGCCACTACAAATGAACTCATGTCCGCATAGTATGTGGGGTGTGGCCAGGCCTAACAGAAGAATATATGGAGAGCCCGGAATTATTAGATGAAAGGAACGTGTAGAATTTGTGACAATGTGAAGTTCGGTGAACTCGGATGCCCAAGGCATGGATACTGAATTGAATGGTGTGATCACCAGTCAGAGATAGAAGGGAGCCTGTCCGGAGATCACAGTTGATTGTTACTGCACCCAAGTACCTGATGACGAAGTTTCAGATGTCGGAGGGCTCAATGGGGCATTAAGTCTGCGGGTAGGGCATTGACATTTACCACAGGCATTAATGAACAAAAAAAACGGTGTGGAGAATAAACACACGGTAGGCTGATCCTATCGCGTTTTATTCACCAGGATAACTCCAGGGAATGGTTGAGAGATGCCTGCACAGCAGATTTCCTGTTCCCCGCCTAGCTGGCCCCCAGCATGGGAGTCTCAGGCGCTATCCCGCGGTCTAATGTCTAGTCTAGCAGTAGGCCTATGAGCTATTATTCGAGCCGCGGTCAGGGTTATGCATGCATTACCCAGACTCGCATCCATGATCCATGTATAGGGGGCTGTACGAGCAAATGACGTAAGGTGGCCTGCAAGAGTTTACATGTATAATGCACAGAAAAAAGGGGCAAAAAAGAACAACAAAAATACAAAAACAGTACTCCACCAGTAGGATATTTTTACTGTGGTTTTTTTTTTTCAACTTTGCCAACGGCAACCACAGACATGTAGCAAGGTCACCAGGCCTTATCTGCCAAGTTTGCTGGGTCACAGACTGCACAAAGCCCGGCTCTGTGTGGCCACGATTCATGCGGGGTATTTGGATCCCATCTAACATAATAACCAGGCACCCAGCACTTGCCTTACCCACGCGACAACACAAACTACCAAATGACAATCGGCCACAGCGAAGCGTGCAGCGCCTGCCAAGTTCACAAGGTCTAGGCTTGCTACAGGTGGGCACCGTGGCTCATGTTCCCGCTCCTCAGTAGTCCATGCATGCCCAGCAGCAATGCCCAGCCTCCACTTGTACATAGAATGTGCTTCACAAGTTTTTATTTCATCAAATAACCAGTCAATATTACCCGTAAAATTTACCCGTTTTCGTACGCACATAATTTTCTTGCATATTTCTAAGTTTTGTTTTTTGCAAGTCGCATTCAAACCCCCTTTCTGAATGTACTGATAAATCTAACATAGCCCCCTTCTAACTAAATGTTTCCCATAATTATAAAATAAAGAGACACAAGAAAAACACAAGATTCAAGTGTGATAAACCTTGAAACAGTTCTTGCACTTGAATGCCTGCTGTGCCTTGAAAGCCGTGTCGGCGGGGGAAGTTGTCATCAGCCGACCATTGCATGGACGAAGTCTTGACCTTCTTCTTGGCAGACCTTGCTCCCGAGTGCGGGTACTGGGGTGCAGTGCACGTGTTCAGGGCCCAGCAGGGCCGTAAACAATGGCGCGCACACCATGTCAATTGGCCTGTATTCATCGCGCTCTGGGCCCACACAAAGTGCGTTGCATAGACCCTGACAGCGGAGTCAGCGACACTCCATGAAGATTACCCAGGGTATTCAATCAAAGACAAAGGGGGTGTTCTGATAAATACAAATTTCTGGGTATCGTGGGGTCGACCAACTCTCCTAGATTTCCATTCAATGCAAACCTCCCAGTAACTACAGGTGTACACTAAATAAACATTGCAGGTGTGGTATGTGGCTACCGCAGACATCCGGAAATTAGATGTTTCTCCAGGCGCGGCGTCCGCAGTCATCCGTCACGAAGGGGTTAAGAAATCACTCATTATTAGTAAACAGGAATTAAGTCAATTCACAAATGCAAAACGTTACGGAATTCAAAACTCTGAAAATGCCGTAAAGACACGTCTGTAAACAATAGGTGCTGAGGAAAGAAGGACAAACATGGTGGCGGGACCACAGTGCATTTTGGAGGGTCAAGGGGCAATATGCATAATTAAGTCTTTTCAGAGAATTGTAATAGGCACATGAGAAATTTGCATATGTAGGCTGAGCAGGGGTATGTGAACGCAGGAGACTTTAAATTTTATTTATGAAAATGGTTTTTCTTCCCATGAAAAATGATGCCATCTCATTACCATTTCAGAAGCATAATGGTCTGACCGGCCATTTCAAAGCTAGTGTAGAGTGAGGCCTATTTTCATGAACAAAAACTATATTTACAGTAATAATTTCTTCTGTACCCTTAGTACTGACAAGGTAAAAGTGTGGTCGTGATACATGATCATGCATGCACATTGTGGACACTTATACAAATAAGTACATCTTGACTACCGGCAGTTTGACTGCAGAAACTTTCACTGCTCCAACAGTTTTTTCACGAATCCACAGTGCTACACGTACATGTACATTGTCGCAGGGGCACATTACCTTAAAGTAAATTTGGTGATTAATCTTGGCAGTGCAAAACTCATCTTTCACAGGAAAGCAGAGGTTGATCTACATGTGCAGTAGAAATTTATCAAGGCAGGGGTCCGGACCCTCTTTTATTTTTTACATCTGATCTTTGACAGGCCAATACAAAGGTAATACATTACACTATTTCATGTAGCAGTAATAACCTTTGAGGGATGACATCTCTTATGATTGCTTGGTGTTTGTTTTTCTTGGTTCTTTTTTGTATTTTGGGAAGGGGGGAATGGAAACCCCGTCCAGATCAGTACCTCGAAAATGCACACGTCTGCAGAACGACCCTACATGTACGTGTGTACTGTCCACTCACCCAAAACACCCTGTTGTCCATAGGTTTTATGCAAGACAAGATTTAGCCTTTCAAGATGCACCATGTTTTTCCTGATTTTTCTAAAAGCAGTTCACTCAAAACATTAAACAAGTCTGTGGAAAATCAAAGCTGCAGTAAATATTATTATACACCCAAATCAGTCAATCGTATAAAAAACTTTTTAAAAGTGTAGTCTACTTTTAATGTACCGGTAGCAATAGACTGGCTAATACACTTGCATGCATAAACATATATTCTAAGACATACATACATACATTCTACATGCATCCAGTATACCCATACATGTACATTTACATACATTGCACACTTACATGCTGCGTAAAGTAGATGTGGGGGAACCTATGTGTATCCATGTACATGTACAGTACAATAAGGCTTTTGAAGATCACTGCATTTTTCCCAAGTCATGTCTCAAGTCAAATTTTCCTTAAGTCAAGTCTCAGGTCAATTTTTTCCAAGTCAAGTCATAAGTGAAATGTTCCCAGGTCAAGTCAAGTCTTCCAAGTCAATGGACCAATTGCACCCGCCAAGTCACGTGACCTATAGTGGGTATTAAAATTTAAATATAAATTGGCTTTGTTTGTAAACAACACTAAAAATACATGTTGATATGGGGTTAATACCCACTATAGGCCACATGATTTAGCAGGAGCAACTGGTCTATTGTTGTTTATTGTATCGGGGGTAGTAGTTCTTTTCCAACTTTTTAAAGAAGTTTCAAGTCAAGTTTAATGTTATTTTTGCTAAGTTGTCAAGTCTCAAGTCAAAAAATCGTGAATGGAGTCCATGTTAGCGACTCTAAACAACAACACTGCTGCACACATCAACCTTGTACTCAGTGCATGTTTATACAGTACTTGTACAACATACCGTAACAAACACATACAAATGTGATTGTATTCACATGTACCGGTAGGAGTGGCACCAAACAAATGTCACACGCACATAGGTAACAAATCTAGTGAATGCACATGCACTGAACCATGAACAGTGGTGTTTTTGGAGCCACTACTGAGTGGAATCTGTATGTGACGGTATTGTGTGATATACATGTACTGCGTAACAGTATTTATAAACATGCATGTACCCCTATGGTGTATGTTATCCATGAACACACACTGTAACTTTTGTACACGTACATGATCATGTGCACTCCAGGTACAGTACATGTACACTGTGCTGAATATGCCCAATCACTCACTTCAGAACACAGGTCTTATTACAGTGTTGCCATCAAGAGCAACTGATTCTCAATCTAATTTTTCAATATAATTTTCTAATTGTCCTACAGACTGTTAAGTTACTTACAGTAAATGTACATTTATGTACAACATCATCTGTCTCCATTGAGGTACATGTACTTTGTGCTTTTGCCAAGGTCTTCTGATAAAAAGGCTTTAATCAGTGTTAATTCATTTTAAAACCATTTCCATCAACATAACCACAAAAATAATGATGTACATGTACATGCAATCAGCACTAAAATCAGTAATCAATCAACTAAATGACAACTTATTGTTTCAGCCCAACATGAATATGTAAATAATATAGGAACTGAATTACACAAAAATCAAACACATGTACCGGAAGCTGTTTACATCTCTTAATGGGGAGGCTTCCATCTTCATGCTCATTTAGCAGCATTTCCATTAGGGCTGTACCAAATATCCAAATATTCCAATATCTGATTGAGTATTAAATATTTGATTGTTTTTTGAATATTCAGATGCAAAACGTATCAAAAACAGAAAGAAAAAATTCTATGGGCTTATTTCAAGGTGATTCCAGACTCTTAAAAGAAGCTGGTATGTCAAACAGTAAACTAAAGACTCCGTCCTAGAATATGGAAAGAGATTCAAAATGAAACTTTAAAGTCAGGAATGTGAAAGTCAGAATTCTTGGTAATAATTACTTACTTAATGTTAATATACACTTATTAAAATAAAATGATGACACCTTCATGACAGTATGGAGTACCGAAGTGTGACGTCACTCTGAACCAGAAAGTGCAGTGCAAACGAATGGTTCATGCGCTGGTTCTCGCAATAATGCCTTCTGCACACTTATTGTGCACGTGATGTATTCACTTCGGTACTCTATTTCACATTGAAATCAAATAACAGCAGGTCTGAAGAGGAAGATGGCGGCACCCCCCAAAAAATTGAGAATTGGGCATGTAATGTACACACAAAAATGGTCTCTGGGACCACAAATTGTGGCAAAGAAACCTCTTTATTCTAACAGTATTTTTTTTTAATTAATATAGTTTTATACTGTATCTCGAAAATCGCTATGAAGATGAATACTGTACAGAAATGACAATTAGCCATCCACTGATCCCAAGCAGCGGTACCAAGAGCAACATGAACCAAAATGGGAAAGGTACATGTACATGTACATGTAATAGACTGTATTCGTGGCGTCCCCAATTTCAGTCGTATTCCTGAACATACAGTATGAATTTAAAACCCTTAATGGGATGGTACTGAGTACCAGGTGATTTTGGGGATCGGAATGAAATCATAGAATATCATCTAGTTCTTTGAGTTTAACAGTTTCAAATAAATACACTACATCGGGGAATATGACTGCATTTGGGTCCCCAACGAATAGGGCCTATTTAATCTCAATCATATTCAAAATAATTTGGCATCATGTTTGCAAGAGTGATTCGCACCCAAAAAATGGAACTCATATAATAAAATGCAAGTTTCACGAGCTCTCCTTCACTCATTGCTTATACATGTAAATTGCATTAGGCCTGCAGTAAGGTCGCACTGGTTCCCATTGTTAAATTGGGACTATAATAGATGGTGCAAAAACCTTTCTGCAGCACTGAAGTAACACTGATATAAAGTACGTACACGTACAGACAGTAAAAAAATTTTTAAACCCACTCCAATCAAAATTTTTAAAAAATGGGTAAAAAGTATTATAATCCCTCTATTGCCCACAACAGAGTGCGGCACTCAGTGTGCTGAAATACTATTGTTCTTTCACCGCTTGTTGTTTAGATTTGGGCAACTTACTCATTACCTTTTTTCAATTTGTCATTATTCAATCCTGAACAACTACAGGATCAATCCTATTTGAGACAAATATTGTATTTTTTGTAATCTCTCAATACAATATAAAAATGCTGTCCACAAGGGCCCCCACTCCCTTCAACACACACGACCTGCTCAATACAATAAAACTTGCTCAGGCATGCTCATGCATCGACTCAGTTGAATACCCCTAGCCCGCCAATGTACATGTACCAGTACTTGAGATCACCACCTTAACGGTAGTGATTAGTCAAAATGCAGGCTGGTTTGAGTATTTGGCTAATTAGAAATGAGCACTCGTGTCAAAAGCTTGTGGGATTCCAGAATGTCATTGTGGATGCATTTAGGGCGACTATGGCGCACTAAAACTAGAAGTACCCTCCAGGAAACATTTGGCATTTGTGTGGAATACTTAATGGTACTCCACAAAATTTTCACAAAATAGGTATTTAGAATTTACTTGAAAAGAACAAATTTCCAAAGTGTACTTATTTGTAGCAAATTGAAATATTTATATCAGAGACATTTGATCAAAATGTCAACCCAGAAAAGTGACTCCATGGTTCATTGGTGCAATTTGAAAAACCTGAACTTCACACGCTAATATTTTAATACATATACAAATGCAAATACCCATGAGGATAAAAATGTAATTTAATATGTACAAACGTGGCATGTACTTGTACATGTACACAGTGCAGACCTTCAAAAAAAAAAACCTGCAGAGAATTTGGAAACCACTCTGGGCCCCCAAAACCCTTACTCCTGCTCTGCTCTGCTCCACACACAGAGTTTCACATTAATTTACTGGGAACACACTGAATACACTTTTTACGACCACCTTTGGGCCACTTTCTCTTGCCTATATGTGGAACACGTCAGCATGCATTACACTATGCAGGTTTGTTTCACAGTAGGGTGGGGGAGCACGAAGTCACTGAATAGGGTTCACACACAACTACATGTCCATACATGTACGGATACAGGAGCAGAGACAGATTCATGTACTGTGTATATATTGTATATTATACATTTCAAGCACACATGCAAGTTTTCCCAGTAATTATGATATACATGTACCACACCCCTGAGCTCATAAAAACAACATTCCAGTCACACAATATACATGTACATGTAAATGTGCAATGGGTTAAAACAAATATGCAATGGCTTAAAACAACAAAAGAAAGTCATGCCCATACTGCCATATGGTCTTTATACCAGTATATGTACATGTACCAGTACATATAAATGTCTTCACGAAGTAATGCAGCACCATTCTCCATGCAAGAATTGGTATTGATTGAAACCTAAAAAAAACCCAAAACAAAACACCATATGTACATGTACCACAGACCTGTGTCAGCGATGTTTATGTTTACTGGTACTTTGCATGCACTGTAGAGCATATCCAGTACACATTGCTCATACAATGTTAAACACTGATATTATACCTGTAACATGGCCATTTTCATAATAACATAAGGGATCAGTGCAAGGTTACAATAATTATTTACAGCACACAAACAGGGAATGTGCAGATGTAAATGACCTTGCATTATATGCCAATTCCAAAAATTTGTACACGTACATTTCATATAGTTTTGAAGGTTTGTACATTATAATTCCTAAAAAGTATGTTCTTTGATTTTAAACATTTTTTCAAGCGTTTCCAGCATCAGTACACAGATGCCAAGGTCAGAAATCAGCTGGGAGTGAGATTTTTTTGCGCATTTGCAGTCTCCATGCGAGGGAGCGAAGCGACCAAGCGGGGGGAGGGTGTGGGTGTCCCCCCTCCCAAAGTAGGGAGCTTTAACACTTTGTAGTTCAAAATCATGTGATTTGGTGCATTTCGAAGTGGCTATTTTAACTTATTCTAAAAACAGGGTTTCAAACAATCTGGAATGAACTACAGAAGTCACTCATTTTAAATGGTCCATCATGTTTTTTCCATGATATTGCATGATATCAATGCAAGTCCATGTCATAAACAAAATGAAAAGGGCAGTCCATTGAAAATGTACATGTACAGGGGCACAAATTCAAATGTCATTTTCTCTCAGCTTCTGCACTTGTTTTTAACTTTGTCTTTGGAAAACTCTCTGGATTTGGTGAACTTGATGGCCAAGACAGCTCATCTAGATATAGTGTCTCTATTTGCTGGCCAACAGGGTCTTACCATACTGAAGTAATGAAAAGCGGAGATGTTGTCTGTATGTACATGTACATGAGGGTGTAGTGGTTTGCTGGCAAACAGGGTCTAACCATACTGAAGTAATGAAAAGCGGAGATGTTGTCTGTATGTACATGTACATGAGGGTGTAGTGGTTTGCTGGCCAACAGGGTCTTACCATACTGAGGTAATGAAAAGCGGAGATGTTGTCTGTATGTACATGTGCATCAGGGTGTAGTGGTTTGCTGGCCAACAGGGTTTTACCATACTGAGGTAATGAAAAGTGGAGATGTTGTCTATATGTACATGTACATGAGGGTGTAGTGGTTTGCTGGCCAACAGGGTCTAACCATACTGAGGTAATGAAAAGCGGAGATGTTGTCTGTATGTACATGTACATGAGGGTGTAGTGGTTTGCTGGCCAACAGGGTCTTACCATACTGAAATAATGAAAAGCGGAGATGTTGTATATATGTGCATGTGCATCAGGGTGTAGTGAATTTCCAAAAAGTTTGAATCTTAAGTTCTGATTATGGCTAGAATGATGTTCTGCAGGCTTCGGCAAATCCACACTGGAATCGGGTACAATCGCCTCCAAATTTGGAATTCACACCACCGCCGATTCCATAACCTTGAGATCTGATTCCAGGAACAGTCCAGCGATTCCAGAAGACTGTCATGTAAAATGATCCATCGATTTTTGAAAAAAATGTGTGGTTTTATGCCAAATCAAGGAACCTAAACCGCACGGCTTTATTTTCGTTGTCAAAAAACTGAAGTCCGGGGCAAAACGTGGCCCACATGCTTTGCGAAATCGCAGCGGCACCGTGTAATACTCCAACTAATTTGTCTACAGAATGCAAATGGCCCACTGTTAGCTGCATACCAATTGTGACTCCTTAACCCTAACCCCCTAGGCTCCTGCACTAGAAAGCATACTGAACCTCACAAAATCCAACAGGTTCATGTACTTGTCTATGTACTTGTACATGCAGGTTAGTGTACCAAACCTGATAAACTCCAACAGAATGAGCCCGTTGGAGTTTGAGTGATATGGTATGGATGGGTCTATGCAGTATAGGATGACTTGCATTGAACAGTACCAAACCTGACAAAATCAAGCTTAGTCCAACAATTGGTATAGCAAGTCAGACACTGCACACAATGACTCCTGTATGTCCCAACTCACACAGAATCCAACACCATCTCCCTGGGCCTTTCATCCCAAGTCTCACAAAATCCAACAGCAGGTTCCTAAGGTACGGTACCAAACCTGCCAAAACCTGCTGTTGGAGTATGGCAAGTTTTGGGCAGCTAAGGTTAACATGCTGAGCATTTGGGTGCTCCATTGTGATCGTGAGCGATGAAAAGTTTTTCCCACATGCCAAATTCCTTGCAATGAAATTTTTTGTTGCTGATTACCCTCTATTTCTTATTGGAAACTCAATTGTAACATCCGAAGGATCGACACCAATTAGCAACTCATTCCTTGGAGTGCTTAAGGTACATGTACATGTACTTCCCAAAAAAATTGTCCACTGAACCTACGTCACATTTTAATCTTCAAGATCGAAGTAAACCGTGGTGGGAAAAGTAGGCCTACTGTACATGTTCTTTGTCACATATTACAAAACTTTGTTCAGAAGTGAAAGAAAAAACCTAAACAATGCAGCCCTTTATCTGATATTAATTCTTCCTTTACCATGAAATACTCCAAATGCAAGTAACTAACATTTGAAAATTCCCATGATACCAGCTTTTGGAAATTCCCCAAATCCCACAAACCTTGACATGAAATCAGCGATCCGAAGTTGTTTAAAGTCAAACATTTCCAGGGTTTGCCAACTAAACTTAAACCATTCATAAGAAGGGAGAAGCTGGAGAGATCGGCAGTGGCATCGGCCAAGGTGGAGATCGGTGTTCAAATTCGTGCATGTTTGTAATAGTCCTGCATGCATCGACTGCTCTCCATTAGTGCACATAGATGTACGGACCTGTTGCTGTGGGCCGACTGCAAGCATTTCTTTGCGGATACTTCATGTTTAAGTCTGTGAGATATGCACCATGATTACCATCATTCACTCTGCCAAACAATCTTTGACTACTTTTCATCCTTCATTTCTACCATAAAGAAAAGAAATTCTACTCAACCTGTTGAGTGAATTGAAGGTCAAAATAATGAGCAATTCTCAAAATTTTCCGTCTCCACCTTGGAACAACACTAATGGCCTCATGTTGAAGCTGGTAGCGGGGATACACACAGGAAAAATGTAGCTTCAGGCATGTTCACCAACGATTGCACAAACAGACCGTTGACGCAAGCGGTGCTCTGCGGCGCGAGAGCAGTCCAGTTTTGATGTAATTTACAATCGAAAGATCAAGAAAACTATTATACATGTAGTTCATCGTCAGTGGAATAAGGTCATATTTTTGGGGGACTTTAAGGAAAAAAAAATTTCTTCAGTATGTTTTTGGTGGCATGAAAATAAAGGTGCTTTCTTGTCAAATACGCTTTTTAGAACTCATGGTCACTTCTACATAAACTGGAAACTTGAAAGCCGGCGAGCTACATGTACGTAGATTGATAATCTTTTCCCATAAATGATGTAATTCTATCAAGTTAAAATTTCTGATTTAAAAATCTGTAATGATAATCATAAAAGGGGATAATGTTTAATGACAAGTGTTTAGGAAACAACTTACAAGTGCATTTTGCATGTAATCTTAGGTATACTCGACATGGCATTGGCACATGTAAAAATTGGATTCGATTCTGAGTGGAATCGCGACTCCTGGACCGAATCGGAATCGATTCCAAAGATGGTGGACTCGCCCAACACTAATGTTCCAGCAATATTTAAGACCTACCATATAAAAAAAAAAATTCTAAAGATCTTTGCTTAACCAAAATTGGATAGAAATTTCTCCCAAAAGTGCCAAGTCGTGGTGAACCAGCTTATTCTTAAAAGCTTTTTTCAGATCTGGTTTCTTTCTTCCATGGAGTTTCTCTGGTTTTGTTTTGTGTTTAAATTAAAGTAGCTAAAGTCAGTGCTCTAAAACCTCCACTTCCTTTGTGCATAGCTAAAAGCTGTTCCTTCAAGTTTTTCCTACTTGTCCACTGAATGACTGCAATGCCATGGTATGACCACCAGAGAGGGTAAAAGAGTTAACAGGCATATCTGCCTTTGCAGTCTACCAAGGAACATTTCAAGGTGATAGAGAGCGTTTGCCTGCTATCTCCTCCAACAACCATTATTTTGCTCTGTACAAAGTTATTTGACAGTACAGTGTATAGAAACTGGTAGATTGCTGTGTCCTGACTTCAGGGTATCATGCTGCAAGCAATGTTCGCCATGCTCTGCAACAATCAAAGTGGTCTTCTATGATTGACCTTGATTGGGCAGACTTTGTTACCAACTTGGGCTAGTTTTGTGTTTATTTGCTGTATTTTCACACAATGGTGGGGCTTAAAGTTCATGTTACTTTTTGATTGAAAATGCATCAAAATTTTGTGTGAAAGCTTAAAATGTCATTGTGAAAAGGATGAAAAATCTTTCACACTAGTTTTACTGGAGGGATGGGAAGGTGGAAAGGAGTTTTTATTATGCAAACGGTTTTAATTGTGCCATGAGAGACGTCAAAACATGGGCTTCACGAACGAAAAGTTTGCCGACTACCATTTTTTGCATTTTTTTTAACGGAAGGTCTACTCTTTTAATGCAGTATATCCACAGTGCTTATTATACCGAATCTTCCAATTCTGGGCATTATCATGTTCGTGACTTGTGAAGGTGTTTCTGTTGGTGAATTCTTTCAAGGTCTGAAGGTCTAGGCATTATGTGTGTTTCAGTGTTTGGCATCATTTGCAAAGAGGGGCCCGGTGTTTCACAAACAGTCCTTCGCATTTCTCCTTCATGGCGGCGGCCAAGTCTTCGCGAATCGGCCTTTACCTTCACAAAAGAAAGGACTCCCAAGACAAGTGTTATTTTTGAAATTGCACCTTATTCGCCAAGAATTCTTCACAGTAAATCGATCACGAAAAAGTCCTATATTTTTGAGTCGTACAGTATCTTATGTTTACAAAAATTTTGTTAGCCTCATTGATTCTGCATACATGTACCGGTATATCAGTACAGTATATTGTGTATAGTTCTGTTGAAATGAGCCTCATTGATTCTGCATACATGTATATCAGTACAGTATATTGTGTATTGTTCTGTTGCAGTGAGCCTTGTTGATTCTGTATACATGTATATCAGTACAGTATATTGTGTATAGTTCTGTTGAAATGAGCCTCATTGATTCTGCATACATGTATATCAGTACAGTATATTGTGTATTGTTCTGTTGCAGTTAGCCTTGTTGATTCTGTATACATGTATATCAGTACAGTATATTGTGTATAGTTCTGTTGAAATGAGCCTCATTGATTCTGCATACATGTATATCAGTACAGTATATTGTGTATTGTTCTGTTGCAGTGAGCCTTGTTGATTCTGTATACATGTATATCAGTACAGTATATTGTGTATAGTTCTGTTGAAATGAGCCTCATTGATTCTGCATACATGTATATCAGTACAGTATATTGTGTATTGTTCTGTTGCAGTTAGCCTTGTTGATTCTGTATACATGTATATCAGTACAGTATATTGTGTATTGTTCTGTTGCAGTTAGCCTTGTTGATTCTGTATACATGTATATCAGTACAGTATACTGTGTATAGTTCTGTTGAAATGAGCCTCATTGATTCTGCATACATGTATATCAGTACAGTATATTGTGTATTGTTCTGTTGCAGTTAGCCTTGTTGATTCTGTATACATGTATATCAGTACAGTATATTGTGTATAGTTCTGTTGAAATGAGCCTCATTGATTCTGCATACATGTACCGGTATATCAGTACAGTATATTGTATATAGTTCTGTTGAAATGAGCCTCATTGATTCTGCATACATGTATATCATTACAGTACATTGTGTATTGTTCTGTTGCAGTTAGCCTTGTTGATTCTGTATACATGTATATCAGTACAGTACATTGTGTATAGTTCTGTTGAGGTGAGCCTCATTGATTCTGCATACATGTATATCAGTACAGTATATTGTGTATTGTTCTGTTGCAGTTAGCCTTGTTGATTCTGTATACATGTATATCAGTACAGTATATTGTGTATAGTTCTGTTGCAGTGATGTCCCCAGTTTCTTCATGTTTTGTGTTATAGCAAGGCTACTGATGGAATTGACTCATCAGCTGGGGATCCAACAGTACTATCTCAACAACGTGCGAAAGTGCATCCCTCACCTGGACTGCATAACTTTATTTAGTGCTTCTAAATACATGTAGGATGTATAATACGTACATGTATGTACATGTACATTGTGTGAATACATCATTGTTGACTTGTTCAATAATGCTTTTTTTTAAAGATGGATTAAACAGGCGTTACATGAGTGCAGTTTCAATGTTACATCTGCAAAACTGTTCTCAAGGCCAAACAAGATCACTCAATGAAAGTTTGAAAAGGAATGACAGAAGTTCAATAATAACTGTACATGTACGTACATGTACATGTAGCTGATTTTTGAATGTGTGAGAATCATTGAATATTAATAATCATTTAATATCAATAATTAAAAACATTTTTCTTGGCAAAAAAACTTAACTGTACATGTACATGAACATGGACATTACATAGCATTTTCAACAATCAGCAAAGACCTGGTTAGAACCCATTTTCTGGACGGTGACATTAACTTTTTAGGAGAAAAGCATTCCTTCAGTTTATCTCAAAATTTAAAATGAAACAGTGGATTATGAAATTGCTAAGTTTTTACAGTCTTGTGTTTTAATTCATTATGACCACTTGGCCTTTGTGGTGAGGAGATTTGGATGTAATACAAGGTGTCAATGTTACGTACACATTAGTTTATCAACACCTTTTTTTTTCCAGATTTAAGCCCTTAGAGATTATAAATCTTTTAGTACATGTAGATGGATGACTATGGTCTGTAAATTAAAACAGCTTGTCAGTTACATTCTTTGAGATCGTTGTGTTTGTGGGACAACTGTCAAAACTAAAAATGGCAGTTTTTCAAATTGTAACTAAACACGTTTCAGTTTTGTTTTGAGTCTGTTTCAATCCGTAGAAAAGTGAATTCTTGTAAAGGGGTCTCCTTAAGAGATACGTCTGCACTTTGTGTGACAGCCCTCAATATATGGTACACTGATTAATTGTGTGGGCGCAACCAACATTTAATTGTTTCTGCATTTAAAGTATCATATTTTTAGATTAGATTAAGTTTTTGAACACTTCAAAAATTTCACTATTATGTCACACTTTGTTTCCCAACCCGACCGGCAGACAGACAGATACCCGATAGTACAAGTATTTATTATGTAATTATGTACCTGATAATACATGTATCGGTATGTACTTTTTAACTTACCTCTTTGAAATGGTCTCGGTCTTTTTGGTCTCAAAACAAGTCTCGATCTCAGACTCTCAGGTCTCAACCACAACACTAACACCCTGAACACAGACTACTATATTTTATAATCATTGCCTAAAAAAAGAGGGAGGAGGGAGGGTAATTTATATACTTGCCTATTACGTCCGATTTTCTCATGATCCTTCACTTCCACTTCTAAGGAATCTGCTGACGTGAGTGGTTTGCCACCAAGATCCCAGGTAAATGTCTGCGTGAAGTCAATTTTACAAACATTAGTATTATGTTTGCATGTAAAGACAGTGTTCCAGACATGTAAACACTCAACTGCTCTGCACACAAAGCATTTACTTCAAAATAATGCTGCATGTACTTGTACACGAATTGTACAGGTACATGTAAGTGCCAGTTTAATGGACTTACTACTACATGTACATGTAGATGCACAGTATGTTAATCACAGGCCTTATCAGGTCTACCTTACCAGTATGATAGATTTGTCAACAAACTGATGACAAATTATTTTCTCACAAATTGGAATGCACAGTTAGATCAATATCCAATTATAAACTGATATGATCAGTCATTTAAGATGTATCTGTAACGTGTGCGCTGGCGCAATTTGGTTGTTAAATTTAAAAACAGGCCATCTACCACCATACTGATTGCACCCACCAAGTCACATGACCTACTAAATAGTGGGTATTAAATATCTACAAACATGGCATCCACCAAAAGCAAAGTGTTTCATAAGTACCATTTACCAAAAATAAAGCTGATGGTAGGTACATGTACAGTACTCAGACTACTGCTGTGCTGGGTAATTGGCTTTGTATTAAACTAAAAACACATGTTGCTATAGAGTTTATACCCACTCTACATGTACTGTATGTCACGTGATTTAGCAGGCGCAATCGGTCTATCAACAGTGTGCATAAATAAAAATTCACGTTAGCTTCAGCTGCCTGAGTTTGGTCATCTAATTCAATAATACATGTAAAAACAAAAAAATTCAGTCAATTTTTGGTATCCATTTGTTCTTTGGAATTAATGTTGTCTCTGTTTCCAATTCCCAGGTGTATACAAGGATTTTTATCTTCCAAATTCTGCCATTACTATGATTGCTATGATAACCATGTTAACTGTCTATTACATTAGCATGAACTGATGAAAGACCAACATGGCAGCTCGCAAGCCGTATGGGCAATTTAAAAAATCTGGGGTCCAAAAGTGTAATTTTTCATGTCCCTTTTACATCTGACCTTTGTTGTTTGACATTGGAATATCACTGGAATTGATTTCATACTATCACTATTTGTTTGACAGGTATTAGAAAATGTGTCTACATGTCCATAGTCTAGAGGAAAAAAGTTGGGCCATAAACTGAAAATGTACACACACAGATGGAGACACGAGAGTTCATACGCTGTATATCAGAAATGATGGAGAGCAACCCATTTTTGATCCTTAACCTCAAGTCTCTATGCATTTTTGTGAGGAACTAATACATGTAGTCATTCACAATTCTTCAACTGTGTAAGAAAAACTGGATACCATCCCCAAAATCCTCCATTATTTCTTATGTGTTCCTTGGAAGGGTGATTACACACATCTCCAGATAAATGTACAGTAAATTGCAATTGAAAGTTAACACCAAAATGGGAAAATCTTTTCACACTTTTCTCTTCCCAGGTAATTCCTTTTCATTTCACAAATTGTGAAAAAGTGTGCAAACAGTGGGGAAAGATTTTTACCCTTTTTCACACAAGCGGGAAAATGTTTTCACAGATTTTCTGTGGAAGTGGGAAAATAATTTTGCAATTAAGTAGTATTGGTGCATGTACATGTAGACCCAAGGAAGTTTTTGTTCTCTGTGGTTTCAAACATGAGCATCTCTGAATATGGAAAGTAGAGGAAAATTAGTCTCAGACAAAAGTACTTCAATTCTCTGGAATATCCAGAAGATTACTTAAGGAAGACAAAAAACTTCAAAGCAGTATGTTTCTCGGTTTGGGGCAAAATACAATGCGAAATCAAAGCTGGCAATGGTAAAGGTCGGAGATCAGCACTGAACAGCTGAATTACAGTAGATTCCTGTTATAACAGAATTGAGTGTTATAACCACACAGCTTAGCATTAACCAATTTGGATGGACACCCCACATGTGCACCACATACATGTATGTGCACGTGTACAGATACATGTATATATCCACATGTTGTCATGTGTGTGAATTACGTTTACATGTATTGGTACATAAAATCTCGAAGTTTTCATGACGCTGATAAAAAAAAAATCACCAAATCTCTTAAAAAACCACCACAGGACTTCATGCATGCCGCACCGCATCACGAAAAATGCACTGCATCCACACCCGCTGTGACACCTGACTGCTAACTGCATGCCCATTCATGGACAGTTCAATCGCTGACTTTTTCCAATAACCATGTGACCACAGAAAGTGACATATCATCAGAAAACCCAAGTTAAAACAGACCCGATATGTCATTTTCGTGCCCAACACTATCGGCGAAAAGAGGAGATTTGTTACATAAAGATAAACATACAATTTAAGCAGTTGATTTTATTTATCAGTAGAAAAAAAACTTTCGGTAACAAAATACTACACGTAGTATCTCAAGGTTGATTATTTTGTATGCCAAACTACACCACGAAAATAAATAAAAAGTGGGCAAATAAGCCATGTTGCCCCAGCAGAGCATGTTAAGTTTGTTGTAATATACACATTTCATGTGCTCCATGACTTCATGACTTGGGAACTCCCAATGAATTACTAAAAAACCAGACAACTTTTTAAAAATTTATTTTCCAACATCGATGAGTGTTTATTTATGGTAATCCGAGAAAACATGTGGGCACGGCTCGCTGTGGTGAGCAAATACTCGCAATGGCGCTGCATGGACCGGATGGCTCACGTGGTGAGTTGGCCCTGACCGGCCCCAAGCGCAGCGCAGTGCAGCCTGTGTAATGGACTCTTTACTGCAAGTCATGCGGGTGGGGCCAGTGTGGAGCATTTCGCTGCACCATGCTTCTCATTTTTGCAAGTTTCTGCATAATTTTTGGAACCTTTTTGCACCACTTTCTCAAAATGTTCACACTGTTTTCGCGCAGTTTTTTCTCAATGTTTTCACAAATGTTTCATTCCATGTTCGCAAAAATTCCAACCGTTTATGCACGATTTTTTACACTGTTTTCGCACCTCATTTGCTCCTTTTGCATCTGATTTGCTGTGAATTTGCTGTGAATTCGCAGGGAGGAAAAGTTGTGGTCAAAATGCGAAATCTTTTTGCATTTTCTCCCATTTTTTTCGCCACGTTAACTTTCAAATGCAATGTACTGTAATTTCCTCTGTGCCTACAATTATCAGTTATAGTGAACTTCGAATGGACTTCAGACTTCCATTGACAAGTAAACCAACGTGTACAAGTACGGTAGATGCTCTGTAGAGCATTTTACAGCCTCCTGACGCAACCATTGGTTATTTTTCTTGCAATTTTAATATGCCTTTTTTAGTTGAACTTTTTTCTTCATATATTTGCCTGAAACTTTCTAAAAGTTAAAAGGAACTAGTAGAAGTATACCAAAATTGTAAATACCGACATTTGTAGAGTGAGTTGGCCATTTCACACCTGATTTAACTATGTTTTCAAACTTCCAATTCTTTGTTACACAGAATGCACAATGCATGTCCAGCTTTTGGATTTCTCAGGGACGGATTATGTCACTGGTCTGTCTAGGGTGTATTCCATCCACGTCCATTTCCGCGGATTTGTAACTTGAGGATTGGTCGATTGTCAAATTGATTGTATCCAAGTCAGAACCTCTTTGCACAATTACACACTTATTGCACTGACATTTTAAGAGTTTATGTTCCAAAATTGTTTGCAATCTCGTACAAAACGATGCACATAGAGCATGTACAAACCGTATGATAATGCATGTCAATCCTTCCACTTACATGTAGATGTATTTTGTGCACATGCGGAAAAATATGGCAATTTTTTCATTGTTACTTTCTGTTGTTTGTTAAAATGGTGACGCGTGCCAGCAAATGACAATACCAAAATCCATCTGTGGAGATCTTCTGCAATGTGTAAAAGTTTGCTGAATTTTTACACACTGTACCTGAGAAATATATAATCAGGCTTCAGATTTCGTTTTGCGATGTGTTTCTTGTTAATCATAAGTGACATTTAAGAGAAAATGGGGGAAGATGTCTGTGAACGTTCCATCTCCATGTATACTGGTAATTGAAAGAGTGTTTCAAAAAGAATACCATGTTTTGTTTAAATTGCGAATTGTCCTTGATTAGTTTTAACAATTTCAACTTTGGCTCTCGGTCGATCAAATCGACTGATGGTCGGCCATGATTTATGTGTACACATATGCATGTAGTCGTACACGAACACTGCACTCTCTCTTTACTTTTTCAATGCACGTATACGTGTACATGTATACATGCACTTCTGCAGACAAATGATTCTTGTGCAAATTTTTCAATTCACAATACCTTTAAAATACTACCGATGTTTTTATCGGGTGTAAATACAGATGGCACTTTACCCGGTATTTCATTTGTTTGGATAAACTGGAGAAGTGAATTTAAAATGGGAAAGACAGTGGACATACAGTCCATTGCATTTGAAAGTTAACGCTGCGAAAAGGAATGGGAAAAATGCGAAAGGAATTCGCATGTGGATTTTGACCACAATTTTTCCCTCCTGCAAATTCGCAGCAAATAGGATGCAAAAGGGGCTAATGACATGCGAAAAAGGTGTAAAAAATCTGCGTAATGGGTGCAATTTTTGCAAATGAGGCGTGACATATTTGCAAAAACATTGCGAAAAAATCAGTGTGCGAAAACAGCGGGAAAGTGGTATGAAGAGTTTGCAAAAACGGTGTGAAAGGTTGCTAAAATAATGAGGAAACTTGTGAAAATGAGAAACAAGGTGTGGTGAAATGCTCCCCATTGGCCCCACACGCATGACTATTATGCAGTGAAGAGTCCATTCCAAGGCGGCGGTAAATTAAAACCCTGTCTGACATTTTGGAGAGAAGTTGAATACCAATTGTTTGATTACTGACACAATTAGTCATGGTTACCAAATTCCTTTCTTGTCCTCATCTACTCTGTTTTATGCCAGGAACAATAGGTTCAGCCTAGAAAATCCAATTTTTGTCAAATCCACCATTGATGATATGTTACATAAGAATTGCATAATCGAGGTCAAGTCCAAACCCCAGTGTTACAATCCTTTGACAGCTGCCTAACAGAAGAAACTACGTTTAGTCCAGGATCTTTGTCATACTAACAAATTTGTTGCTAAAAAAGTGATTTCAAATACGAGGACCTAAATCACATCACCCAGGTTTTGGATATTAATCAGTTTTACATGTATTACAATTTTGAGTCTGGGTATAGTAATATTGATATTCACCATATTGGGTGCCAGTTGAAGGTTTGGCTTCAGTAGCAGGGCAGGTGATTTCTATAAGCCCTGTTCTTGGGCCAGTTACCAGGCTTATGACAAGGAATTGTTATTGCACGATCGAATCGCGACTCTCTTGGTATCAGTCTCTTATCCTTACTTCAGGCGATCTCCGTGAAATGGAGTTTTTGAAAAGGAATATCCACATATTGAATGGTTTCTCTTTCAAGTTTTGCCTTGTTGCAACCACGCAGTTGTAAACAGATGCCAGTGATTCTGGTCACAGTGGCTTTGTGCCAGGCAAACCAGAATTACATTTTCACGGCACATGGACCCCACTTGAAAGAATCAAAGCTACATGTACATCTGGCGTGAACTCAATGCCATTCTGCGCATTCTCTCTCAAGCTGGCAGCGTACTTGCTCTGAAAAGA
>NW_028257860.1:0-32586 GCF_054643075.1 Acanthaster planci | reverse complement strand
AGCTGGCGCAATCGGTCTACTGTGACCCTGATGAACATGAATAATGTAAAGCTTGAGAAAATATGTCAACATGGTGGAGTGCCATATTTCAAGAGAAACAGTAAAAAAATAATCTAAAACATGTCATTTTTTATATTTGTGTCTGTTTGTAAAAACGGTGACGTAATACGGGATCTGAAAATCGCTTCATCATGTAAAGATGTTACCGACGTTTCACAAGAATGGACACTTTTACTTCCATTATAAAACGTCAAAGAAGCATTTTGAAGTGACTCGTTTTGCAGAGTTTTTGTTTTTAAAACTAAAAAGTAGCTTCTATCGTAAATGAATTACTTTACACCGCGGTACGGTGATAAAGTTTAAGTGCACAATATATATCTGTACACGCATGTCCAATATTGCAAAGGAAGCTTTGAATCTGTGTCAGTTACAAACATGGGTGATTGAGTTAAACTGCAGAGTTTTTGATATATTCAGGATTGTGCCAAATAACACTTGTCATATGGACTGCCTAAGATTGTGTGCGTCATTGTTTCGATAGACTGGATCGTGAAGAGTTATCATGGAATATTGTTTAATATGTGAATCATCGAATCGCTTTATTACACTCCATCGTGCTGTCAACGAATTCTCACAAGAATAGACAGGCCTACTTTTTCCAACGTTAAAAATCGAAATCATTAATAAAGATCATATGATAACGACACTGTGACGTCACAATCGTACGGAAACCTTGGGATTAGATTTTCTTGTTGCTGTGGTATATTTGGAACAATTTTGATTGGCTCTTTTCCCATTACAACCAAGGACATTAAAAGAGGTACTTATGAAAATTTTATACACTAAGTTTGGTTAAAATCCATTGCGATTTGGTCATTTCATGTGGACAACTAATTATTCCTAAAACAACCCTGGTGCTAAGAAATACATAAATTGAATAGGTTTTTCGAAACGTGGCCTCCTGAGAGAGTGCATCCCATTTTTTTAGCCGTTAACAATTTTTTCCTATTTCGCAGATGCTAAGAATGAAAAAAAAATGGAATTCGGTGGGAGAGTGGGAGATCATTACACTGAAAACCCTCTCAGCCAATACGGGTCACTTTTTTGAGTTTAAGGGACCACGAAATAGAAATATTTCATTAAATTTTACTAAAACCCTTTAAATTACACATTTGGGTTCCAGTTAATCCCATTTTAATTTTTGTTTTGCTATTTTAACCCATATTTTGGAGCTTTTTGGTTTAATGCCAATGCTATGCTATTTGCATATTCATGAGCAAAAGTATGATGCCATCCAAGACACTGGACCTCAATGTTTCAATGATTTGTGCACAAAACATTTCTAGACTTTTTTAAGCACTGTTATCGTACATTTAATTTTCTTTTTGTATTTTGGCCCACTCTATGCTCATTTGTAGGGATATGCGTAGTCTGGGTTCCAAGACCTTCCACAGTTCATTCCGCGATACGGGACACAAACCACATCACACGGAAATAGGATATGCGGGACACAGGACCATTCCTCTGGGCGTGTACATACATGTACACGCTGGGCGGAGCTACGCTGACTGTGCTTGTATTATCTTCAAACACTGCGTGCAGATGAACAACGGAGGTGTGACGTGGGCCTTCCCCTACGGAAGCGTATATAGGACATGACTGAAAAAATTTCTGCCTTTGTTTTTCGCCCGAGCGGATTACTCATTTCGCCCGGAGCTGATTAGTATCCCAGGAGACTTGGTGTATATAATCGCTCACTCTTTGCAGGGGGATGGATCATCCCCCCACGTTTTCGTTAAAAGAGAGAGAAAAAAAGGATTTGTGAGTACCTTTTTCATTCAAAATCAATTGATTTGCAAAGTTTCTCATGAAGTGTGCCCAGAGTTTTCTTTTGGGGGGGGGGGGGCACAGATTCGGGTTGGGGGAAAGGGCAAAATGATTTTTTTTCTACAAATCGCAGTCCATTTTTCTTTGGTCTGTCCCCCGCCCCAAAAATAAGGCCGGTGAGGTTTCCACCCACTCCGCTTTGTTTTCTCTAGCCTCACATTGCATTTTCCACACTTTGGGTCTTCCAGACTTTTCTGAGTAACTCATTACAGTCATTTTCACCTATTTTTTGAGAATATCTCTGCTTTTGCTAAATGCAGGAGTAAGAGCGCACTTCATGAGTCACTTTGCATCTTCGACACGATGGCGCGCAAAAAAGGCCGGAATGGTCTGAGTCACCCCCCCCCGGAAATCATCCCGCATTCTGACAAACAAATCTACATCACTCCCCAGGTGGATCGCTATTTCGCCCCGAATAACTAATCCGCCCGGGCGAAATACTAATCCGCCCGGGCGAAATACTAATCCGCCCGGGCGAAATAGCAGGCCCAATTTTTTTCAGTCATGTCCTATATACGCTTCCGCACTTCCCTTACCCAGTGTGGTTTGCATAATTCTGAGGAATCAAAGGCTGCCAAAGCTGGATATCCTAAAGGTTCCCAAAAAGTATAGGGTTAGTAATGAGAGCAATGCTTCCCGTTTAAATACAAAACTTTGTAAAAGCTAAATTTGCTTTTTTCGGTGGTTATCTCTTCTGATATCAGCTGAGAATTTTTGTCGTCGTGAGAGATACGGAACAGAGCTGTCAATTACAGAAAATACACGTTGACAGTGCGTACAGAGCTGGGTGCAAATTCAACCAGCTTGGTGACGTCACTGAAAGGCTGGATAAAAAGAACACACTCGCCTCCAGTGTCTCCACATTCTCTCTGCAATCCAAATTGATTCAAAATGAACGCACTTGCTTCCAGCCTGGTCCTCACGGCCGTGGTGTCTACCGTCTTTGCCGGCTGCGGTCCTATTCTCTGTCCGCCAGGTTATACAAAGTGGCAAACTAACTGCTACAAGCTCTTCGATGAAGTCAAGAACTGGGCTGCTGCCGAGCAACGTTGTGTGTAAGAATGACAAAGTTTGATTCTGCTTCAAGAATTCAGGTCGCATTTTATAAGAGAAAGAATGAATCTTTTAGTAACATTTGTGTTTTCCCCAATGTTTTCGGCATTTTCACAATGTCTTGCATAATCTTCTGCGTTGCTCTTTCTATTGAGCACAGCAGGGACATGCTTGGGATATAATTGCTGCAGTACGACAACCAATGCAAACCTTTTTGTATCCGGTGAAAATACAGAATCACAGCTGAATCGGAATGATATTTTCTTATATAGGCACGCTTTCTGTGCATGTTTGTACCCTTCTTTATGAGAGCCCAGTATTGCATGCGTTTTATTTTCAAACGGCAGTTATCTTGATTTTCACAAGCAGCTATTGTCTTTTTAAAGAACATTTCTTGTTATAACTATCTTTATTTTATTGAGCAGGTATTTTTCATTGTCAAGAGTATTTTTCGGGATCTTAAAGTTTTGGCCGCGGGCCTTTAATTGATTTGTATACATCAGTTATACAGGCCTGATCGTGGGAAATGTTGAGAAGGAAAGTCCATATCCCAATTTCATAAATGACATTGGGACGCACAGTCGAGTTCTTAAAAAGTAATTTGCGGGTTTGCCGCTGTTTCTATTGATTAACAGCCGCGACAAATATTACTGTTTCCAAGAGCAGCTGTAAATGTTGTATATAAAGCCGTATTTCCGAAAAGTCAAGTTGTAGCTTATCCCTGTCAAGTGAAAACAGGGGTGAGACTGATAAGACATAGTTTCAAACAAGGAAGGGAAAAATATTTTTAAAAGCTTGTGCATTTCTCTTAGTGCCGATGGGGCCCACTTGGCGTCAGTGCACTCGGCCGCCGAAAACAACTTCGTAAACCAAATGGCACTCCAGGGCACAGCAGGCGGGCAAGAAACCTGGATCGGCTTGAACGACCTCCAGACGGAGAATAGCTTCGTCTGGACTGACGGCTCTCCGATAGACTACACCAACTGGGAGCTTGACGAGCCCAACGACTTCTATCCGGGAGAGGACTGCTCACATCTTAATCACGTCGCCTCAAACGGCGAGTGGAATGACTTCTACTGCGATCAAGAATTTCGGTTCATCTGCAAGAAGTAGTCTTGTAGTCAGAAGTTGTCAAGAAATGACGAGTATAGGCTTCAAGGCATAACCAGACATCGCCTGTGTCCTTTAAATTAGTAGTCTTTGCCACTGTTCCACGTTTCATGCAAAATACTAAATGAAGAGTCACGACATTGATTTTAACAGATTAACTTGAAGAAAGACTATATTTCAAGAAGTTTTAACCTTTTTAACCTAACGTAGAGCATCATAATTAATCAACAAACCACATGGTATGAGGACTAAGCCTAACAGGTGTAATGGTTAAAACTGATTAATCATACACGTGATGAGCAATTGATTCTGGGATGCATGTAAGGTACCCAGGAAATCGAATTTTTATACCTCTGGTTTTCAAATAAAATAAGGTTTAAAATGACAATCTATAAAACTGACACCTTTTGCATGAGACTTATGGTACAGTGTGAGGATTCAGTATTTTCTACAGAAATTGATCGTTTAAAATTAGTCGTCACAATGATATAAATAAACGGCTGACTCGCTGTCTTGCAGTAACGAGGTGTCGGTAAGAAAATGGACGCAAATGTCAAACATATCTATAGTCACAAAAGTCAATGAAGCTATAGTCGACCATGAATCGTGCAATTATTTAATTTCCAACTCAAAAGAATTTAAAGGAAAATGAAAGAATTGTCGTGTGCCAGTTTCATTTGATTGCTTACATTTCCAAAAATACTTTTCACACTTGGCAGAAACTGAATAGGAAAGATGGCGATTAAATCGACTGAATATCGATTATAGTACTGCTGATTCTAGAACCAAGTGCCTTTCTATGTCTTGAGTTGAATTTTATTTTGCCCTTTAAGTGTCAAGGCGTGTGCTTAATTAATCATATTATAATATTTGCTTACATTTACATGTAGGTCATACTTACATGCCATGCATACATTTGCACGAGTTAAAAATTGTATGGACATTACACTCATCTGCACGTACACCAAGTAACTTGTACATGCATTGCCTCATGAGGTGTATTCTAGTGTATACAATTCAATGCGTACGAGTCACAATTTGTATACTTTGGAGTGATGAGGCGTGTGTGGTATGCATGACATCATTTCAACCATTCGCCGTTCAAAAACCGTATCTGACTTTGGATTTTAAACAGCACGGATCACCTAAGATGCATTGTTGCTCTCTTCCAGCTTGGTTTTGAAAGCAAAGACTTGATAACATTCAACGTCAGGTATTTAAGCGTCACGAAACAGAATTGGAGACTTAACAAGCTGAGCCGGAAAACCAGACATTACGTTATCGTAAAGATCTATTATTTGCGTTGCGTCATTTTGAACTTGCGCAATATAGCTTTTATGTCAGGCAAAGCTATGACGCAAACATGCTTGCCGCCATCAAGCGTTTCCAAAGTCTTTTACTGTGATAGCTATATTTTTAAACAAAAATAACTGCTACAGGGGTCCTCCTACAACCCACAAAATAACTGCCTTGTCCGTCCGTCTAGTCCGATTT
Organism: Acanthaster planci; assembly: GCF_054643075.1. NCBI lineage: Eukaryota > Metazoa > Echinodermata > Asteroidea > Valvatida > Acanthasteridae > Acanthaster > Acanthaster planci. Next base: position 27,042 of record NW_028257860.1, on the reverse strand, counting down.
GTGCAAACATTGATCCGAATGATCATTGATCACGAAAAGTGCGCTTTGCCTTTAAGAGTCATACAAGATTCTGCATTTTTCTCATCCTCCAAACCCGGCCTAAACTCTGCCGATGGTAAAATCACCCTCAAACCCGACATTATAAACAATGCCTGAGCATTCATGTAAAGGCTTACCGGTATAACAGAGTTGCTCACGAAGGCTCGCTACGTGGTTTCTTTTGTGCAGCGGATTGAAATGAAAATTTTACTGAATCTCCTTTAACATTAGATTCCACTTCTTAGAGGTCGTCCAACGATGACAAATGTACGACTCACGATCTTCCATTACCATTACCCTCTACAATCGCTGATATTCCTTGTGCACGGTGTAAATCATTGCACCAATTAGCCCTGTGGCTTCGCCTTCATCCTCCCCCATTCATCGTTGAACTCCTGAGCAGACAGCCAGAGCGAGTTGCGGCAACGCTTCAAAGGTCGGTTGTGCGCAGGACACTTGGCTTGTTTACCCGTTTTACAAGTGCAACTTCAACCGCAAACAACGGCCGGTCTATGTAGGGTCGCAGAGCATGGGAGGTGAGCCGGGCAACTTTTTTTCTCATTGTTTAGGCCTATCGGTGAATGAGGAAGTTAGTGAAGAAGGAATTTCAAGGAAATGCGAGTTGCTTGCAACAGTGCAGGTCATCTGCAAGGCAGTATTTCTCATACACATTAATCAAAAGGGAGGCTGTGAATTTGAAAAAAAAACGGCAGTGTGAAATGAACAAGATACACGTTAAGGTACTGTGTTAGAACTTCGTTATTCATGCATGGCGTCACTATTACTAGCATAAAAATGAATAATGCAAGATGGGTGGAGTAGCGAGGACAGTCTTCGTCGGACAGAATATTCAAGAGGGTCAATTCGGAGCAGAGCGCATTTTTCAAAGAACCAATGAGAGTGGAGTGTATCTAATGACAAGGGACCGAGGAGAACAGAAAGTAGTTCTGAAAAGGGACCAATCAGAGCAGACGACGCGGTGGCATCGCAGAGTGTACGACGCAACGTACGGCGTTGGGCGTGACGGGCAAAGACGGAAGGAGTGACGTTTAGGTAGAAAAAAATGACAAACGGAAAGGAAGACGCGACTTTACGACGCTGCAAATGATGTGACGCCGGAATGTAAAGGTAAGGAAGCGACGACATGATGCACGGAGCAGTTGCGTTACGAATGTAAGAGGCGACGCGATGTGTCATTTATAGTACACCATACTGTTCAGTACCAGCGATAGATGGTGCTGTTAATCAAGCCAACACAAAGCCATTATGGGTACACACAACAGTGATAAATATCCCCACTTCAAAAAATCAGGAAAAATACTCAGAAGTTTCTCAGGTTTTCACGACACACATCAAAATAAAGCTCACTTCGTCATCTTTTATTTTCCTTTCAATTTCAGTGGCTTAACCGATGAATTTGGAAGATGTTTCTCTCCAGAAAAAATCACCCCTCAAAACAGTCACTCCATTGCAAAATGAAGCAATTTGGAGGGCCCCGTTTGGTCCGATACTTTCAGAAATTCTAGCTGGCAGTCCTGCCCCTGGATTTCATCCACCTTTTTTTTTAACAAACCACCCAGTCCACGTGCCACGAAATGCTCTAATAGCAGAGAATTTGACAGCCTACAAATCCTTATTCAGTCCGCGCAGCCAATTTTGGTCCTATTTACTGGCCTGCAATATGATAGAGTTGTGACGCGAGTGTCTCAATTGGTGGAACTAACATGGCGAATGGCGCGGCTGACCCACGAATAAATATTGAGCCGGTTCTCTAACAAGCAAAAGGAGACCACAAGAACTCGGCCTCTGGCTTCGACAGCCTGTACAACATCCACAGACAGGATCCATTGTCATGGCACAGGAAATCTGCCGTATACATGCGAGGAGCCAAAAATAGCAACAATGATTTAAAACAATAAAACAAAACAAACAATTTCCACATGCAAGACGCAGGTAATAAAACAACCGCAACCATCTCTCATTCACAGGTTTGAATTTTTCAAGTTAAACAGACTGGCAAAGTGTATACAGTCAAATTTTGTATAACTGGAAAAAACTAAACTAGTTTAATTCTTAATTTATGTCAAGGGGAAATGGTGTCAGTTTGACAGGGGAAAATGCCAAGCATCTGCTCCGGCGGCAAGGTATAGTTCTTGGGGTGTCACTTTCATTGAGGCGAAAGCAGGAGTCCTATCGTGGACGACCCCCACTAGACGCATCGTGCTCATTGACGGACTGAACTCGTTGGCGGAATACAACTTCACGAACAATGGAGTGTGGGGTCCTCCCCCTCCCAGAGATCCACCTTTCCACCTCTTTCCTTCTTCTGCCTCCATTGTATCTCCGTTCTTTTGTGACCCTTCTTTGTTCCCTCCCAGGCTGAAAAAACGGCGTTTTGTTCCAAACACGCATTGGGTCGACAAATTTTGCGCATTATGATTGGCCAACGCGTAGTAAACTCTTGGAGGCGCACTACTGTGAATCGCCCGTATTGCCTCCACAGTTTTACATCTCCACAAAGGCCCAAAAAACACAAACAAAAAGATGTGGAAATTCTCAACGTACAAGTTCAATTAGTTTCCAGATGACTGTTGATTGGCTGTTCACTTATGAGAGTTTGTTCGAACTCCTGTAGCCATTCTTACAGTTAAGGACCAAAGCCAGCCTGTTGTTCCCGATTAAAATTACTCAAACTAGGGAAAAAGCTCGCCATGTGAATCTTGAAGGTTTACGATGGTAACATGAACAAGGCATTGAAGGTTTGTGCCGGCAGCTAATCTCTTTTTGAGTTGTGGGGTTCTTTCTGATGACGATCAGAACACATCGAATTAAAACAACTGATTTCTTGTTTGAACTCCACAAGTCAAAACTCACAAAAGGGTTTAGTTTCATTGGTATTCCTAAAATCCTTCTATATCAACACTATGACTCTTCATGTCTAGCTGTCAATCATATCGATGCTAGAAACCAGGGAGACAGTTGGAATGACAAGGTGGTTACAAGGATCGATGAAAAATACTACAAAACGGGCTGTCCTGATTCAAAGGAAATATTACATTTGTGAAGTTTGCCGGGAAAAATGCTCATAACACCACACCGACAGCAGATCAATGTTCACATTGACGATTCCCGCAATGTTTGCACCATGTGGAAATTTGACAGTGAGGACAGTAGGTTTAGTCAGAATTTATCAAAGATCGATTTCATTTTGATGAAAAATGTATCGTTTGGTTTCGCCAGATCAATTTTCCAAACATTTTTTTCAATGCCCTTTAAGTTGGGCTGAAACTTGTGTCAACAGCTTGCCAATTAAGTCAAGACATAACATTTATTTTAACACTGTATAAAAGAGAAGTGTTTCTCCAGTGTTTCCATATTTTTCGCCGCCATCCAAGTTGACCCCCCGCGAGTACTGAGCCAAGACTCGAAATGAATGCACTTACCACCAGCCTCGTCCTCACGGCCCTGGTGACTGCCGTCTTTGCCGGCTGCGGTCCTTCGTGTCCAGAAGGTTATCTCAACTGGGAACACGACTGTTACAAACTCTACGATGAAGCCAAGAACTGGGCTGCTGCCGAGCAACGTTGTGTGTAAGAATGAAAAGTACCAATTTAGCAGTTAGTTCAATGATCCAACCAATCCATTCGCACTTTAAGAGAAGAAATAAAATCTGTTCAGATATTCATGTTATCTCCGAGGCTTTTATTTTCTGAGCATAGCAGGGACAGGTTTCGGATATTATTTTATGGACGCCAACAAAATGTAAACTGGTTAATATCAAGTGAAAACACGCAATCGCACTGTTGAAAGGATGTGATTAATCTTTCTCAGACACTTTTTTGTATTTTTATACTGTGTGAAACTATTTCACATGCTTATAGGGTTAGGTGTACGCACGTAAGCCCATCATTCTGTTTTAACATTTAAAATTGTCCAAGCTTTTCTAAACAACTCAGGGTACTGTTGCCATGACACCCATCAGGCAAGACACTGTGATACTGGCATACCCGCGTGTAGCACATTTGCTGCTAAAAACCGTTGAGTCACTTTGGCCGTTACTGGAAACGTTAGTGCCAAAGTATGGTCTGTGGTCAAAGGCGAGTTGAACTGCCAACCTTTCTGTTCAAATTGTGCACCCAAACTTTGCTCATGCACTAAAAACATTCTGTGGAAAGGTTGATTGTTGACTTATCGCTATGTATACTCAATCAACATGCTTAGGCCTACCATGAATGAATGGAATTTTCTGACGGAAAAATATTTATATGCGGTTTTTTGTGTACAAAATGGGTTTTCCCCTCAGGATGGCATCTCCGTTTTTCTCTTGAATAGAGAAATGTTCACAAGCACAAGAATCAAACCTGAAACCAAAATTTCAAATAAGCTTATAAATTGAAATACAGAGATGTATTTTTCAAGGGCTGTAGGAAAATCATTGTATAGCATGAGCCCTTTACAATTGTGCTGAACTTTATTTGAAAGCTGTCTTGACTAAATTTTACACGTTTCAGGAAAACATGCTGGAATTACGCATGTGCAAACAATCACACTCATGCTTGGAGAATAATGGCTGTTTTATGAATGTTGAAGGTATAATTAATTTTTTTCAGTAAAAGATCATTTTCCAGGATGTGTTAAAATAGCTTTAGTGTGGAAAATTATAAATCGAATAGTGAAATTGTAGATTATTTCTCCTTGGTGGAAGCTGGGATGGGGCTGACGAGAAATTGTTGGGGGAAAAAAAAGAAAACAAGAAAAAAATCTTGTCCGTTTCTCTTTAGCGCCGATGGGGCGCACTTGACGTCAGTGCACTCAGCCGAAGAAGACGACTTCCTCAACCAACTGTCCCAGCAAGGCACGGCCGGCAACAAGCACACCTGGATCGGCCTGAACGACCACCAGGCGGAGGGCAGTTATGTCTGGACTGATGGCTCTCCGACGGACTATCTCAACTGGCACAAGGGCGAGCCCAACAACCACGGCAAGGGAGAGCACTGCATGGAGATTAACTTCTTCGAACTGGACGGCACTTGGAACGACCATTTCTGTGATCGAGAGCACCGATTCATCTGCAAGATGCCACCAATATATGACTAGTTGGCTTCAAAGAATAATCAGACATCGCCTATATCCTATAAAATAGTCTTTGTCACTGTGCCACGTTTCATTCCAATATTAATGGAAGAGTCACGACATTTATTTCAACAGATTAACCAGAGAAAACAGAATTTCAAGTGATTAAAACCATATTTAATTTGAAAACCAGAGGTATGCATATCGGTCCTGTAATGTCTTTCATACACCCTCTCAAGAAGTGTGACTTATCAATGCTGTGAGGGTTGGTTAAACTATTCTTAACCACCACACCTGTTTGGCTTAGTCCTCCTACCATGCGGCATGTTGATTAATCATGATGCAACAGTATTATTGGTTAAAGGGACATGGAATATCTTACAACATAAACTCCTTTTGTGCAAGAATTATAATCCAATTTCGGGTTTCACTGAACAGAAATTGGGCATTTAAAATTATCCATTATAATGACATAACCTAACGGCTAACTCGCACTTTTTCAATCCAGGGTAATCTTCAACCAACGGTTGGTCTAAAATGCCTCGTGTCGGTGAAAACTGGCATAGGCCGAAGTATCACCTATTTCACACAAACAGACCGCTTATTGATGAGACTTACATTACTACCTTCTACCCGCTGGTTTTACAATTCAGGTTCACAGCATTTGCTGCCCTCACATTAGAATATACAACCCGCCCCTGTTGAGACTTCATGTTGTAGAAATAAGCAATGCCAACAATAAAGCATTTGAAAACATTGCCCACAAAAACATGAGGCTCTGGTCAATTTATTTGGCACTAATTGCGTTCATTCATTACACAGCCTTTGCCGTTCGTCAGGAGATTGTTCGCTCATGAATGTCTTAGTTGAGTACAGTCACTATAAGAGTCACGAAAATAGAAATGGTTCTTGGTGGAACTTGTATGCTTTAAGATAACTGATGGCAGTGTAAACAAAAATTCTTGTTTTCCAGAAAACAGAAAAGACTGCTTCGATTATGCTGTCATCACAAACGTCGATGAAGTATACTGTTAGATTTCCGATATCTCTTAAAAATACAGCCTGTTAACGTCGGATTTTCTTACCCGAAAAAAAGCTGCTGCGGCAGGTTTTTCCCGCGGATTCTTTAACCTTGCCATTTATCCATGATTCCCATAAAATATGAAGGGAGTTCTTGAGTTCAGGCATCAGTATTTTCATTCTTTTCCCCTTTTTTTCAACTACCCTGGTAAAAATTGTGGCGCACGCCCACACGTCAATCGGTTCATATACAAAAGGTCCAGAGCGTATACAGGCGTCACCCGTGGCTACAGTATGTGTTTTTGCCAATACAGGCGTTTCACAATAGCGCACCTCCAAGAGTTTGCAACGCGTTGGCCAATTACATTGCGCGAAATCTGTCGACCCAATGCATTTCCGTTTTATTGATGGCTTAGGCGGGTCTACTTAGTTGCAGCGTCCACGTGAAGGATCTGTCTTCCGCGCTTTGACCCCATGATCAGGCACGACGCGTTAATACGTCAGTTGGGGGCGGAATCCTGAAATGAGTGTGCACGTCTTCTGTGGAACAAACAAGGAAACTGTGCGTGTTTACAAGTCACCCGGCGTCAAGTGGTTGAGGGAGAACTGCAAGAATCGTCAACCAACATTCAATCTTTATATTACAAAACACTTGCTACACTTAACCAAAACTGAATAAGGACGACACCATTTAAATCGACAGAGCATGTCGATCACAGTAAGCTCGACTCTAACAACGATTTATCGCAGTCTTGAGGTGAGAGTTTCAAGGCGTATGGCCTATAGTAATGTTTGAAGTGTTAAGTGCATGCATGCGTACATTCGTACGAGCTAGAAGCCTTATTTACAATACAACAATCCATGGTTGCATCATTTATGAGGCGTACAAAGTATCGGTACAAATTGTAAGTTGTGGGTACGAGTCATAATTCGTGCGAGTGACTATGCGGATGCAGTCTGCATGTATCGTCCAGACCAACGATACATTGCTTCAATTTTGCATCCTTTCAGGGTGGTCTTGAAAGGTTACACTTAATGATATTCAACACTCGTGTACCCACACTAAGAACGTTTTCTGTGTGAAGCACACATATATATACGGAAGCGTATTTAGGAAATGACTAAAAAAAAACTTGAGCCTTATTATTTCGCCCAGACAGGTTACTATTTCGCCCGGGCGAAAAGCCCATTTTCTTTTAAACATGTCCTAAATACGCTTCCGTACATATAACTTACGTGAAAATCACACTTCACAGACACACAGGTACGTTAGGGTAAACATCTGTTGTTTGCGTTGCGTTATATTGAACATGCGCGTAATTTGCTTAAATATGACGCAAATCAAGAGCACAAACATGCTTGCTGCCACCAAGCGTCTCCGCAGTTTCCATTTTTGCAACTTTATCATTAAATAAAAAATAAACAATGCAGTGCTACAACCAACAAACTATCTGCCGTGTCCGTCCCAAGAGTGCAATTACAGTATGGTCGGAATTCGTGCAAACATTGATCAGTGCGCCCAGTCACGACATTGCAAGAGATGACAAAATGAGTTTGAAAGATAAAAAGGGAGGTTTCGATCAAGCGTCGGCAAGGATCCGAGGTCTAACAAAACGTGCACCTGAGGAGGTCAGTCATCAACGTTCCACAATTGATTGCATGTCTCTTGGTAGGACACGACGATAAACTATATTACAGGATAGATCAGTCCTTATTTCAACGGACTTTGACTTCTTCGCTCTATCTTCTGACTGCCCGCCCACTGGAAGCTCAAATCATGCCAAATCGTTAAATTTCAGCTCGCGGCGGAGGCTACGGGTAATTAATTTCTTGCCAGATAAAAATCTTCAATCTGTATCAGCAACAGCCTAAATTGTGTTGTTTAGTGATCATGCTAAACAATTCTTTATCTTCAAATGCTTAATTTAGTGCGGTACCAAAGGGAAACAACGAACGGTTTATTTTGCCTTTCAGATAGGCAACAAGAAGGGAAAAGAAACATTAAATATAACGCATCAAAGACAATACAAAAGATAACATATCTCTCTTATATATAGCCTCCAAATTCGGCTCACACTTTGCCGATGGTAAAAAAAAGCCCTGACACCAACATTATGAGCAATGCCCTGAGCGTAGGTGAAAAGGCAAATAGCAGAGTTGCTCACGAAGGCCCGCCGCCGCCTGTCTTTTGTGCAGAGGTTTGAAATGAAATTTTTACTGATTTCCTTTAAATAATTAGACACCACTTCTAGGAGGTCGTCCGACGAGGCCAATATACAACTCACGATCTTTTGTTGCCATTACCCGCTACAACTGCTCAAATTCCTCGCATACGATATAAATCTTTGCCTCAATCAGCCGTCTGGCCCCACCTTCAACCCCCCCCCCCATTCACCGCCTGCATCCGTTGCACTGATGAGCAGAATACCCAGCGAGCGTCGCAGCACGCGTTAAAGGTCGGTTCTCGTCGGGCTCGGCACACTTTAGGTTTTTACCCATTCTAGGAGAGGAAACGACAACAAGAGCAGCGTCAACCGCAAACGACGGCCAGTCCACCTGAGTCCCAGAGCTGCGTTGATGCGGAGGGAGAAAGCAGTTCGCAGGAGGTGAGCCGGACAAAATTGATTTTTTCCCCTCCTAGTTTATCGATGAATATACAAGACCGTAAACCAAGAGGGAGGGAAAATCTGGGTCACTTGCAGCATTTTTTTCACCGGGGATAAGGCTTCATGACGGACGCTTCATTGGGAAACATGGTGGCTGTGGGCCGTTTTCAAACAAAACAAAAAATCAACCCAAAAAAATTATGCACATTTCAAGGGAGATCCTGAAGTCAAAAAATCTACTGTGTGAAATGAACAGGCCATGAAACTGCATTGTTTGACATTTACACACAGATGCTTTTCAAAACCTTTACAAGATTGGCGGTATAATTTATACCTGGAATTCAGCAATTTTATCATGTTCTTCAACACGCGACAAGGTAACCAGGCATAGACAGAATGGAAACGGTTGTGCGCGCGGTTTTATTTGTCCCGTTGTGTGCTCGAAAACAAGTTGATGTAAATTTGCCATGTGGTCTGCATACGTTTGGAATGGTAAGCTTCTCTGTCTATTTTGAAGAGAAATTTAAATTCTCTCTCAGTTCACACATATTCATATTCTGCATGGCTTATTGCCGCCTTTTATACATGCGAACAAAGCTGTGCTTAAAGAAACCTCTATCTTGAGCATCTGATTCAATTACCATCCTCCAAAGCTCTGGGTCAGCAGAGTAAATTGCCACCAAGTTCACGTAGGCCTATGCGACTGTTTTTTAACATTCATGATTATTTAATTGCAACTGTATAACCAATTCATTTCAATCGGAATTGGGTGCCTTGGAGCGTCCTATTATTACTAATATGCCAAACGTATAAGCCAGATTTCATGATACATAAACGTTATGGAGGATGCGCATCATAATATGGCGTTTACAAAGCTCTGATACATTGTGTGTTTCACGAAATGTTGACATTAAAGCAAGTGATTACGCGCGTGGGCCGGGTACGCTTCGCTGCCACACATCTCGCAATTTGCTAATGCACAGATTAGACAAGTCAATCACCCAAAAATGCATTATGAGTTGGAAAGGAATAGCGTCGTGTATTGTCAACGCTGTCTCATAGGGATCGTGAAAGATGCTTAAATGTAGAACTCTTCTTTTGTAAACAAGTAGGCCTACTTTTGTTCAAACACTTCATTTGCGGCGTCGTTATTTGTACAGGTACTATACAAATGGAAAAACTGAGTTGATGTTTTGCTCAACGACGGTTCAATTATACGTCAATTGTTATTTAAAATAAGGTACTTAAGTCAACTGCTCGTGAAAATAGCAGTGCTCGGTGTTTTTGTTTTTGTCGTATAGGGACTGATGATCATTCGTATCCATGGTACGCAGTTCCTAACAGTCACGAAGTCGAACGTCATGCCAAACGCAACACAGCAGATGTAGGCTAATGAGAAATTTTCTTTCGGACCGATCACTGCCTTATTTTTCTCGCCAGAAGCTAGCAAACATAGGCCCTATATAGCTATAAACCTTTAATTATACAAAACCAAAGGAATAAGTCACTCAGTGTTAAAAAGAATCTCATATGGCTCTCGAAACACCCAAACAATGAACACTATGTACTGCTAAACACCAAATGAGAGTGCGAACCTCAAAAGTAATTGGAAAAAATGTACTGCAAATCATTACTGCAAACATTGGCTGCCCAAATGAATATATAGTTGGTAAAAATGAGAGGTCAATACTTACACCGATACAGAAGCAAACATATCGACATTCAGATTTTTGCCAACTCTTTAATGCGTGAGACTAGATTATTAATTTTTGAAAAACTACCAAAATCAATATTTAAGATGCTTTTTCCTCTGTTAATAATGCAAACCTTTGGCTTATTGACCAACACATGCAGTTTTCATCGAGTTTCGACTGGTGCATATACTACCAAGGCGCATTGAGCACTTAAAATATCAACTTCCTAAAGATTTGATAGGCGTGATCGACAACTGTGAAGGGAAATATTGAACGACATGTGCGAGACTTAATAAAAGCTTAAATAGTTCAGTGTATTTAAAAAGCATGCCGACAACAAGCATCAAAATATGGAAAGATGTAAGAACGAAAAGGCGTGAATTTACGAGACAAATTTTCTTCAGAACAAAGCTATGGTGATTTAAGTAAAAGGCTCACTGTAAACGAGGAAAACAAAAATAAACACGATAACCAATTCAAGTCACCCGAACCGACTCGCAACTGCATCGCATTATTGCATGTATATCTACGGACACGGATACCTAAAATGCCATATTGTAATTGATGAAATTAATGTTTCCGTTTCGGCAAGTTGTGGAAACATGACCCAAATTTCTCGGAGTAACAGTAGCGGTACTGAAGCAAAAGCTTACGTAATACATATTGTGGCAGTGGTGAATCAAGGTGTGGGGCTCAAGAGGGCAAGATGAGATTTTGTTTACCAATTAAACCCGTAAAAGAGTGTTAGCACTTTCGATTCAAATGTTTTTTTTAATAGAATATGCCCCCAGAAGGGGCATATTGCGCCACTGCTGGATACGCCACGGCTTTATTCGAGGAAGACAGCCTCCAAGTGTAAATTAAATCTTCTAGTAAAATGGTGGAAAAATTAATTGGAGATGGGTAAAACATGACGTCATGTATGACCTTTCACATCCTGTTTCTCCGTGTTCGCGCACGCTTGTCTTCACTTCACGTAGGTCTACTTACCCATGTGATCGAAAATATACATGGGATGGAGAACATATATAACGTTGCCAAGACTTGACTTTAGCGCAGACCGCCGCTAGATTTAGATGGGCTGGCCTACAGAGCTGTTCTTGTTAAAGGATTGATAAGATTTTCAGTTTTTCGGTACGTGCCACTCTTTCCTATAAATCAACAAAAATCTAAACGTACAATAAATCTTGCTTCTTGGTTTCCTGTTTCAAATCCAGTTTTTCTCTGAAGTTTATCTCAAACTAATTTTACAAATTTTCATTTTCGCGCGGGTACACCGAGCTGCACAAGAAGTCAAGCATTTTAAGATTTTCGGAAGTGAATAGTCAATTTTAGCACCATATTTGTCTTTCAGGTTATGCATTTTTTCATTTCTATAAATAAATAGGCTAATAATTTACAACGGCCACCTTTCGGGGAGACTTTAATCAGAACTGAACGAATGAAATGAAATTGGAAATTCTGAAATTGTCCTATTTGGGGGTTCCTGACACGCCACCAGGGTTCAGCTTTTACGCTCCGTTCGATGACCACTTAACCAATGAGCCATTTGCGAGTTGAATTTCAATAAAATCTGGTACACTGATTTATTCTGATTGCACATAAACAAAACAATTAAAAAAAAATTGGCCAGGATTTTTTTTTTTGGGGGGGGGGCAAAACACTCGGCAGCAAACTGACAAACCATGAAGGAAGAGAGGATCAATTGCAGGGTGCTTTACTCAAGCAAATTGGTGATTTTTTATCACCTCTACTCTCCCCCCCTTCCTGTTTGTTTCCCTTTTCTCTCCCCCTTTTTGATTTTTCGATTTTTAGGGGCACCTCTTGTCCCCCATAGGCGGGATCTGTCTCATGCCAAAAATAATTTGCAAATCAGATCGTGGTGAAGCAGTCTCAATGTCGTGTCCTGGATGGCACACATATATATTGTGGCACAGGTGTTGAAAACGACCATTCATTTATCTAGCTTCGGCTGACCAAGGCTACTGTATTAGTATGAAGCACAGGGAATTGGGGTTTGGGTAAGTCACGAGGGACTTGACATTATTGGCTTCTGAACCTACTTCAGCAGCAGAGAGAATGCATAATTATCCTGAACATCGTTAACGAAAATTATGATTAATTATTCATCTTGGAGGAGCTATGGCGGAAATTGAGCATCTTCCCCGATACTGTGGCAGTACATTTTTATGCCTGACGATCAATTAGACATTTTTTTTTTAATCAGGTAAAAGTTCATTTTTTTCGAAACAGGTCAGCTTATTAATTTCTCCCACTGACACGCTCAGTGCACGCGGAGTGACACATAGAAGGCCCTAAACTACAAACTACAGGCAGTTGAGGGCGGGACTGGCTGTGAGATAATCCGTAAAAAACCCAGCTCTTGAAAATTGACTCGCATGCCTCACACTTGCAAGATAAAAAAGGGAACAGGTTTGCTATACACTATAGTATTAGTATACTAGCTACAATTAAGAGAATTTCAATTACCACTGACCTTAACAATTCACGAGTGCGCAGTTTCCCATTTGTTAACTTGGTGAAAGAATTTATCGATATTCTCAAATCGAAGTCGCACGAAACGCGCGAGTGTGTCCTATCCAAAAATGGTTTTCGCAGTGTATGGCGGTGCACGTACAGCAATAACGAGCAGGATGACAATGGCGTTATTGCATATTTTTGCAAATTAATATAAATCTATATCTACAGATTTCAAATTATTGGTGTGGATGTGGGTTCGATGGGGAATATAGCCGCCCCCATATTGCCCACAATGGAGACAGAGATAGGCCTACAGATGAGCAAACCGTGTGTCCAAATCCTCATATGTTTTCGCGGCATGAATTACGGCCTCGGGTAGGAATTGCACGCTGCGGCTTCAAGGATCGTTAGAGTGATTTTTCCCCATTCCTCTTGCTGAAATCAATTAAGTAAGAAGAGCGTAGAGAAGATTTTCATGAAGGCTGAACACAGAAAGAACGGGTCATTCCCGGCTTACTGAAGGCTGACTCATCACATCCTTTCACTGTTGACTTGAACCGAATTGAATGATTTATTGCCACACACCACTTATGCATACAACAATGTATTTACGTAGAAACAGTCTTACATAATTGTTCGCCAGATAAAAAGGTTTGAAGTACATTTTTCTCATAAAATCTAAAAAAATATATATATATAAATCGACGTAATAACAAAGAACTTACAAACATCACTACAATACAACACCGCCATGATGAATATCGCAACATTACTTACTCGAGATTAACGAAAATTCGAGCAGTTGTTTCAAATTCTCATGGTTTAATTGCCGGACTGTTTCAAAATTACATATAACGAAAACAATACTCTGTAATGGCTGGATGGGTAGACTGGTTAGGATGGGCGGGAAATGTGGCACTAGGAAAGCAAACCAGCCCCCCCCCCATGGACAGGTTTTTTCGGCACTTTCAACAACATTTCTAATATTGCACATCATGAAAACATATGGGGTGTTTTTCGAATGTTTCGAAATTTTGTGGTTATCATTTTCTCTGCACTATTTTCCCTTATTTTCTTTTTTTCAAAATCTTCGAAGCGCGAATTTGCAACCGCGCCATGCCAGCAAGGATGATTGGCCTGGCATGCTTTCACAATTTAGAGCAATGCAAAATAGTTTACATTTCAGGGTTACAAAATAAGAAAAAATGGGTGGGGGGGACAAAACTACAAAAAGTTTGACTGTTCTCAAAGCACTACTGAATAATCGAGATGTACCGTTGAGCCCACTATGTATGCAAGCTTTCAGTTCTGTAAATACGACAAAAAGCAATCAAGCAAACCAAAACAATCAAATAAATCTACATAAAATACTTCATAATTTACTTTCCATTGCCAGGAAACCATGATCACGTAGACTTTCATGTTTTTACTGTAAGGGGAGGGAGAGATTCGCCGATATACGTGGAAATTAGAAATATAGAGTGAAATTGTATGCGTCGGCGAGCGCAAGCCCAAGCCTGACTAGAGTAAACCAGACGGCTGTTTTGCGAAGAACAGTACCTTCCTCTGAACATCCCGTGTCAATGCCATGGCAACCAACGCCCGATCCATCATGTTTTAACGCATGGCGTGACAAGCTGACTCGGGAGCGAGATTGGGAAGATACGAGAACGCTAACCGGCCCGCCTCGAACAAGATTTTAAGAAGCGACTTTCCGGTTTTCAATGATTAACACAGAATCAACCAATTACTACGGTGTTTCTAGCGGGGCCCAAACAGCCGTACCACGGACACGCTTCACCTCTGCTCGGAGCGGAGGTTGGCTTTTTGAAACGGAAACCTATTCGAAGGAGGAGACATCATGCGGATGGGCTATATCTTAAGACAGAGCCAAGGTGATGAATTGGGTGGGGACGGACTAAGTGCGTTTGGAGAATATGCACGAAACGTGCTCGACTCAAATCAGACGCGGTCAAAGTCTACGCCTCCGAATATTTTGCGACTCTGTACGTGGATCGCACTGTAGTGTTGTTGGTAATAAGCATCTCGCCTCTGGCAGAGGATTGTTGAAAGAGGAAACACATCCATGTTTTAGTAGTGTTACAGGAAAAAATGAGAATGCTGTTCACAGGTACTTTATTTCTTCGGACTTTATTTACTGTGGTCTTTAAATACCTCCCAGGAAAAACAAAACAGTGGTCACTTTAAAGCACAAATATATATTTATGTTATTGTTAAAAAAATTTGGTTGTATCCCAAAACAGCAACTGCTGTAATGCCAATTGAACATAGAATCTACTGTTGTTTAATTATAGACATTTTTTAACAGTATGGGTAACCAGCAAGGAAAAGTGTACTTGTACATGTACCTCCTTCATTTCCGCAGAGAAGACAGATGCGTCCAGAAGATGCGTTCAGCGTCAGATGTTGATTTAACGTCTTTCTTATAACGGGGACATAACCGTACAAATACACTTGTTAATTCGTGAAAGACAATAGTTTTGAGATTTAAACTAGATTGGGTATGATTCACCGGCGGTTAAAACATCAGGCATCAGTCTTAATAGCTTAATCCATGCAGCCCCACCCAATTATAAATGAATTCACAAATGGTGCTTGTCCGGGCTCAATTATCATGAGCAAAAACGTTACTGGTAAAGGCAAATAACCTCAATCCGAAATTAATTTTCCATATTCTAAAAGACAAAATAGTTGATGCACAGGAAAGCATTCTAACTTTTATGCTTAAACTAGACAGGATACGAGTCGGCCATTCACACTTTTCAAAATATTATACTTGCAGAAGGATGAAAACTCCATAACGATCAAGTTCACATCGGTATGGCAGATCGTACTCGATCCAATAGCACTGTGGCAACCACGGCCACGACAGCGACAATGGCTTACCGAAGAAGCACCTCGTCCTCTATGTCCCCTCAGACGTCCTTCGCAGTTGTCCACTCAGGGCCCACCCCAGACTCTGCAGAAGGGACAGCAACCAGCAAGACGCCCAGCGGGTACGCTTCTTCCTGCCCGGACCTTCTGTTTGTCAAGACGGAACCGTGCGCCGTCGGAGAGACTCACCGGAAGCTCCATCTCTCTGCGTCGCTGAGCGAAGGACGGCATAGTCCCCGAGCGGATGGCTACTCGCGGCATCAGCAGCCCCAGAGCACCAAGACCTCCCCCTGCCGAGGGAGGGAAGGACTTTCCCGGAAGACCTCCTCTGTGTCCTCCTGCCGGTCCTCCTCCGAGATGTCGTGCGACGAGGAGCTGGACATTTCCAAGGTCATCCCGGAGATCAAGATCGACGAGCTGCCACAGAGCTCGACACCGTTCCGGGATAAGAACATTTCCGAGATCCTGAGCTTTCTCTTCGTGGGTGACGCCGAGGCAGCCTTCCGGGAGCCCCTCCTGTGTCGTCTGAACATCGAGTGCGTAGTAGATCTGAGCAACCTCTCCCACGATGAGATCTCCAAATCCATCCGGCTGAAGGACTGTCCTTGCGTTTGCCCGTCGCAGATGAAGCACACGCGCATCCGACTCACCCTGCAGGTGGACGACACGGTGAACGAGGAGATAATCCACTACTTCGACGAGATCAATGCCTTCATCGAAGGCGCCCGGAAAGTAGACCGGAAGTGCCTGGTCTATTGTTTCGCAGGCCGATCTCTTTCGCCGACCATTGTCATCCAGTATCTAATGCAACACAACGGAATGACCCTGAAACAGGCCTACAGTCTGGTGAAGAAGAGACGGCCTGAGACCACCATATCAGCTGGCTTCCGCAGCGCCCTCGTGCGACTTGAGCGGCAGCTGCACCCGAACACCAACCCAGCCATCATGTTTGAGAGTGAGTTTCAGACGGAAGCTGTGGGACTCTCATGCACCCAACAGGCATGGACCTAACTGCAGGTGCAAGTAACATGATCAAATACAAGCTCTTGATGCACGAATTGATAGTAGGTGAGATACGAATTTCAATATACCCGTCCGTTCTCAGCACTACCGCGTAAACTTTCCATTATAATTTTGCCGTTGAACTAAGAAAATTGACTGCAACAGAGGAAGACTCTCAACCATCTGAGCCAACCAGGACTGTAATGACCATCTGAAATTTCCCCAAGCAATGACTCAAAACCTTCTGTTGTCACATTTAAGCAGTTGGACAAGTCTATCTAGATTCTGCTGTAAACTTACTAGTAAGTTTGGAGCCCTGTTCACTGACGTGGCTGTTGACAATAGCTATCATAATTCGTGAATGTTTACGCTCAACGTTTCCGTCAGAGCTCCCCTGGTATTTTTTTCAATAACTTAAACTAGACGAGAAAAGCAGTGCGCTATAAGGTCATCAGTATTTGACTCACCTGTCAACATAAAATAGCCTTAGTTCTGGCAACACATCTCTAAGAAGACCCTGTTTTCGATGTCACTTCTGAAATCTAAATTCACAAACCGTACCAGGTAAAATTCTTCCTCCACTTCTGGGCAGAAATTGTCCTATACACGTATTGTATATTACACTTGTATTATAACGTGTGAAATTGTGAGTCCATTTTTGTTAAAATGAAAATATGATGCCAACCATTAACTCGCTACTAATCTCACAAACGCACCATTTTGTTATCCACCCACAACACACTGCTGAAGCGTACATGTTTTAAGTTCAATTAATATCTAAATGCAACCAAATAATGTCTGGGAAAAATCTCCACTAAGGACTGACTATTTTACCAAATTTTTCGAGAAGAGCTGTTTTTATTTTTCTAAAATAAACAGCTTACAAAACACCGGGAAGCCTACAAAACTTGGGCAGAATCTAATTAATTAATGAATAATTAAGGAATCGATCAGACAAATATAGCAACAATGGAGCAGCAACACGGCTATCAAAGTCACGTGGTAACATGAAACGCAATCCAATGAAGTTAATGTCAATTTTTGGACAAACTATAGGAGAGTTGTTACGCCGCTTGAGATTGTTTCAGGACCCTTGTACAAGCTTTCGCACTTTTTTCGGTCACAAAGGAACAGCGTCATCCCAAAGATAGGTTTTTGCGGGAGGTGTAATTAGAATATGTTTCCTACTGCATTTGAAATAATCTCAGTGGAATATTGTACTCAAGTTCTTCGAGCCAGCACGAAAATGTCATGAGTGGAATAATTTGACTTACTCTGTACAAATATCACAATGACTTGTAAATTATATAACGGATATAAAATTGTTCTTTCATTTAAAGGTAAATATTGTTGAAATCTCCGATGGTATACTTCAATGCAGTGTGCTGTGTGTTCAGGTTTTCTGTTTTTCAAATAACCCCCTTCGGCCGATGTATATGTTTTAATGACATGCTCTTCAGCTCCCGAAGTACAGGTTCGTTCATCTTGATTTAACTGGTCACTGTTCTTTGAAGAGACCAAAATAGCTAGTCTTCACCAATCCTTGTTACCATGACGACCAGGCAATGTGCATGAATGACGTATCTTTCATGGCGACTAGAGGTCAGTGGATTAGTGGAAACTTCTTTTTTCATGCTGACACAAAATACTGAGGTTATTTAAGAGAAAACCTTTAATGGCATGCCAGTGCACTGACATTGGATGGCTACCAAATATCGTAACTTGGAATGGCAAAAGTATTAAAGTGGAAATAAATTATCACCTTTCTCTGGATGTTTTGCTTGCCCAGCAGAAGTGTATAAAGGGATATGTAGGATATCTATTGAACCCATGGGATTTGGTACATTTAATGTACATAAAACATTAGGCGCCAACCAATTCTAGGTACGACATCGATTAATTTGTAAAGTTATTTTGATGACACATTAATTTTCCAATGTAATCCTTTGGCTACTTATATATTATTCAGTAACAGAGATCATAAATTGAAGTTACAAAGGTTTGCATTTGGAATCTAAAATCTATATGTGTCGACGTCGCCTGATGAGTTTCGAAAGCCTAAAGTGCAGAATCAGTATCAAGAGACGGGTACTGATACGGCTGAAATCGTCAGGTTTACTGGTAAAACAATTACAGCCACAAAATGCCTAATTCGGAAACGATCAGCTCTTCACTCGTCGGGTTGTGAATGATAAAGTCAACAGAGGGTATCTTCTTGAACTCCTACTGAACCCAACACGGGTTTTAAGCTGACTTAATGGCCACAGGTTATCCATGGTACACTAATCCCTTTTCACTTAAAAGAAATTGAGGCTAATTGTACAATTGGGCAAATACTAAGGCGAGCTATGTGTAGACGAATCGGGCTACATTGCCACTATAAACATTCCAGCTATAGCCCCCTCAAATGATGGACTGCGTTAGTTTCATTGTTTGTAACGGCTGTCTCGAAACACTTGTTTCTTCCAATAATTACACATATCACAGTGTCTTCCACCATTGAAGGGGGCCTTCGGGATGTCCAGCGATACAATTGGTATGGCCACCAGATTACCACATACCTCGGGCTTGAAATTAACGTTGGAGCGTCACTGGTTGCCGTGGGGACCTCATGACGCAGGTTGCACTAGTGACGTGCTTTGTTAATACTGTACTTTCTGGTAACTAACCTGCACATTGACACAATGGAAACCGATTTATGACAGTGGTGACAGTGTTCATTACTGAGATGTCGTGTTGGTGGCAACAAGCACGAGGTGCTGTCAGCATATTCCGCGATAATCTCTTAATCGTCGTTTGTTGTAACTTGGCCCATTTACCAAAACTATTCGACAGAAAAAAATACTTATTGTCCTCAGTAACAAAATGACAAAGGGCCTACTGGCCTGTGTTACGTTGGTGTGAACTAAAGTTTCTTCATTACAGGCAAAATTTTCAACAGATACCAATGTGGACGAATTATGTTTTTCATTTATTGACACACCACCTCAGCTGAATGACTCAGAGGACTTGTGACACGCCCGTAACGTATCTGGAACGAAATACCTTTTGAAAGTTTGTCTGTGGTGGAGAATGTTTTTCGTTCACTTTTTTCAGACAGTTTTGAGGCCCCGACACGAGATTTTTACAGAGAGTGTCGGTCTGTTACCATGAAATAATGTTACTCTTTCTATTACTATTACTCCAAAAACGGAACAAAAATTGTAAACAAAAACGTAGGCCACGATACCATTCAGATTCTGAGCGAAACACATCACAGCATTAATCTACTTTTCTTTCTGTTGCTCTGAAATGTTAAATAATGATCTCACTTCTCTGGGGGAGAGAAAGAGGAAAGTGGGTTAATTTGCTTCGAGCGAAGGGCTTTGCTATTTATTTTAGGTCTCAGCTGCGGAACCATTACTCATTCCGTCTTCCTGGTAACCGTATGCGGAGGACTGGGAGCTTGATTCTGTGATGCCGTGAGCTATAACGCTGTGTGCTTGGCACACAACGAGATCTACGGTTATACAGATCATTACTCGATTTCGACTTGATCAAATCTATAATGCTTAATCAAAATAAGCACCCGAAGACCTGTTCTGTGCGAAGCAAAAGGCATGCAGATCCTTCTCATCATGGAGGGCGCCCTGCAATGATCTCGAGCAGAGCTGTTTTAAAGAGAGTATAGACTTGTCTCAATATTGTTGGAACCAAAATGGTGGATGATGCGTTGGTGCACATGTATAATAAGCACACAATACCGCATGCAGTGCTGTGCACATAATGAACAGCAATTTGGATTCCAAAGTCTAAAGTTGCCGCTACAGCTCTGATCTCAAGCGAGCATCGGACGTTTGTTGAAATTCACACAGCGTTGAAATAAATTTTAACAAGAGCGCATCAATGTATATACAAGAAGACTACTTAGGCCAATCACCTGCGGTTTATTAACCACACTGTTGGCAAGTCTGTCCCTTGAAAGTTTTCCATTTTTCCGGACAGGAATTTAAAAAGGGTTTTTTGTGTAGCATTTATTGAGAGGCCGCCGCCTGTGTGAACTTCCCTTGCAACACTCTGACACTTCGTACAAATTTGTAACGTTTACATCTTGATACAGGTTATCAATATAAACATGACGGTCATCACAAACCTGACCCGTTTACCATGGCTGGCTGTAGCTGACAGTGCAAAGGTTCAACCGTGGGAATGACCGGGGATTCTTGTTTGTCATTTTTTTTTTGGGGGGGGGACAAAGTCTTCAAGTTCGGTCTCGTTGCACTTTAAATTACAAATCAGAAATTTCTGCTCTGACGGTGAACGCCAATGGTACCCATTTGAAACCACGTGCCGCTCGAGAAATGCCATAAAAGTTTGAATGATGAATTTTAGCTGGAACCTCATGCGGCTCCGATGAACGCGCTAAAGCCGGAAACGTTGACAGGCGAATTTGCGACTTGGGAAAAACGCTGATAGAACCGGCTACAAGCAATTTTTTCAGGATTTGGGTTTTGTTTCAGTTTTTGTAGGCCCTATGTTGTCCGAGCAGATATTTTGTAATATCAACTGTAATTGCACGCATGGACCTTGAGAGAAAGATGGGAAACCTCGAATTATTTTCTACGAGGACAATTAGTTTCAATTATGAGGCACAATTGTGTTCACATCGCGTGGCAGCCTATCAGGATATCCAAGTCAAAACACAGGATGGAGCGGGGAATTTCCGCTTCCTGCTATATCAAGATTACATATTGCTATTGTTTCACTTCTGACTCAAACTGGCCCGATGAGGCCTGCTTCAGTCCCAGCTATCCTTTCCTGTCAAAGCTCTGAGACTGCTCACGAACAATTGAGTCCTGACGGTTCTTGTACAGCATGCTCATCAGTCACAAACTGATTGCAGTTTGAAGTTGAGATCTGTAGTCTGGCACGGACAGGGCAGATTCGTTGCAGGATTTACGATGGGCACATTTTAAAGTTGCCAGGATTGCCTCTCGCGACAGTTGCCACTGAAAATGGGTTTTCAGGCAGCTCATGTAGGCGACCTATAGACTTTCAAGTTCTTCAAAGCATCATCTTCGACACTGCCATCCCCATCGTCTCCCATCAGCATCATCATCATCATCACCATCATCACCAAGAAAACAATTATCCTCAGCCCAAGGAGCCATACACCAAGGAAACATTGCACTGAGCTGGAGTGTGTTTATTAATAACACGTACACACACGGTAAGTCAAACCTCTATGTAGGAAGTGCTTCTTTGCCCCAGTAAACGCAGGTGTTGTGATACTATACTGTTACTGATCAAATAGCCACCCAGTCATCTATGGATACCAAAAACTTGCAACAGGATTCACCCTCAGTTGGTGACAAATTTTTGCCTCAGAATACACAAAGGAACAGGGAGTAGTTTTGACGGCTGCCTGAACTTTTCAGTATTTTGTGGATTCTTTGTTTTTGTCCTAGCCAGTCCTTGTTTTCCGGCCTCTATTAAGCAAAAACTACCACGTGACTGTGACGCAAAGAAAGAGGCCGTAGAAACACAGAATAAGCCGCACAAGTATCGATTCTTCTGTTTTCTGTTGATAATAAAATCATGGGTGCAACGCTTCCTCAAATGTAATTCTTGTGAAGGATTTCTGATCAGGACGCAGAATGTAATCCTTGATACTTAGAAAACGCACTGAAAGTTAATCAAACTGAATCCAAGTCATGGAAAACGCTAAACTCTACTGGGAGATGTCCGTGGAATGTTGACAAGGAACCCACATGTTTGCAATCTTGACGGAGGCTTGTGTAATGATGGCTAGTCGGGGCCTACGTACAAGTTAGCTCATGATTTAAAGAATTTGTTTCATTCTATAAGATTCTGAGAATTTTTAAAAAGTTTGCCAGTGTATGACTTCTGTAAAACAGGTCTTGCATTACGTCTTTTCCGAAACGAGTCCGATGCTTCCTTTGTGATTTTAGCTACTCCGGAAACACGATATTTACGTACATGTAAATTTATATCATGATAATGCCGGTACATGCTTTGAATCTCGATGTTTCAAAACAAATTGAATGAATCATATCACGTGTCACAATATTTTTTCAAAACAGGGTATTAATTGGCAAGATGTTTTATAATTACCAACGAGTAATTGGTTTTTAATATGATGAAAATCTAATCATAATATGGAGGGGGAGCCAATTTTCGGTAGGCGTTAGGTCCATCGCCAATTAAAGTGGCAGGGTTCCTCGAAAAAGTATGAACAACATCGATTGGAGGGTTGACACCGTCAGTGTGAAGTATAACCTTGGCCTTGGTACTGCTTTGACGGGGACTCTCGGGGTATTTTAGAAAGGTTAGACTGCCCTGGAGCGGTCAAGCCCTTATTGAAGTTAATGGCTCAGATAACATGTACATGTACAGTCATCGCTCCCGAGCGTCCGTCCCGCCAATTAAAAGACCTGTGAAGTGGCGCACTCAGTCTCCCGGACGCACGATCGTGCACACTTGCTGATTTCTCACTCATACCAAATGACGCGACTTCTCCGCAGTCATCCGAGATGAAACACTTTTCATTTCTAGCCTAGGTAATCAGCAACGTAAACAACCGTGTCTGTTGAACTAGCTGTTCAACCCTTATCATGGCTTAGGCCAGTCTAATTTTTGTCTTGCTGGGTATCATTATTTTTCATGCTTGTCTGGATTTCTCATGAGGTACGATGTCTATTATGCGTATGACATCTGTTTAATATTTCCCGGCACGGGCAGATCGTGGTGGACTGGATGGACAGCCCTGAGTGAGTGTACGTGTACGACTGCTGGCAGCGAAAGCGCGCAGGATCAGCGTATCGCTGCACGAGAATGGCCCTTTCTACAGTACTCAGAGTAAGTAGATGAGTCTTTGACCGAAAATTAACATACAGGGACTTGTAAACACCCTGGCCTTAGTCGCCTTAGTCTTGGGGTACTGTGGATATTTATGCTATGTACAACAATGCCAATGTCAAGCACCTTGACGTTGAACGGCTCATGTTCTCACTCACACTCATGTGAATCATTTTCAGACCTTCCATGCAGCGGTTGTCTGCTGAACTGCAGTGGTTCTGCCAGCGCATAAATTAACAGGGGTGCTTTCGGTTTATGCTCGGTCTGTACGCGGCAGCCTACACAAGGAATAGTATATTGGCTTGTAAAGGAATCCATAAAAATATGGATGCCAAACGGCGAATCGTAAATAATGAACGGTCATAATTTTAGCGCAGAGCGTTGCATAAAGTCAGTAGTACACATGCGCCATGACCGTTTCCCTCCTAATTTCCACGGGTTAACATGGAGCATCTCCATAAAATAATCATCGAATACTAGATTCCGTTTTTCACCTGTCAAAGCAGTCTATAATTAAGTTTGGCTCCGTCAATCCAAATCCTCGTTGGTCTCAGCCTATGATAATCGTAAAATTGGTTTATAAATACCCCTTTACATGTATAACTATCAATGTACCTCTCTCTGGCTGGATTGATAATTAGGCCTACACGTCTCACGTTGACGGCAAGGGCTATCTTAAAAATAGCCGTGAGTGGGCGATGGGGCTTTCAACTCCCCACAATCTGCTCAAGATCTGATCCAAACCGAAAAGGAGAATACCCGCGACCCAAACCATGCACTTGCACGGGAGAGGAAAGCCCCATTTCAATTGTCAAAAGGTATCATTGTGATTGCATGTCTACAACACAGAAATGTGCTCCTTAATTTACACAGTTTGAGCAAGTAAAGCACAACTTGTTCCCAAATAAATTACATAATTGGGAAAAGGGTCATTAACAGACAGGATCCTTTGCATTAATTCTACAGCCTACATCTACAGGTAACATGTTTCTCCTAAAAAAAAGCCTTGAGTAGATAAACTGACGATAGAACACAATTGTTCTGTAATTTATTAATCAAGCAGGCTGTTAATTAAGAATTTAATAATAAGTAGTAAGGCCTAATTGTTTGCAACGGGGTATACACTGTGACCTGATTGGGGCTTAATTAAACTCCAGTTCATGAATGTACGAATTCAAATCGTTTTGATATCAGAATGGAGGTAGACTTTGTACCTCCATGATATCAGAAAGCGGAATTCGGGATACTCTTGGTTCCAAGACCTCACTTTCCTCCTTTCATAGCCGAAATGGATAGTTTGTGATCGCGGAACAAGATGTCTTGAACCAAGACTTGAGTCGGGGTTGTAGGTCATCGCACCATCGCTGGAATCGTTTGGGGAAGAATCCACTTTTTTCTCGGTAAACCCAATGTAATTTCAATATCGATAGTTTTTCAGTATATTCCTTCGATCTGTATGTTTATTTTGCAAAACACCTGCTGTGGGGTTTCCCCGGCGATTAGCGGTGGTCAGTCGATCTAAACACGGAGCTATTAAACACAATGGCTCCATGAATCTAAACGAGAGTGGCAAGATTACCGCTGATCCCGCTTGGGTGTCAACAGAAACTCGCAACGAATGAATCACCCTCGACCGTCAGGGGGCAATTCTGCACCAGTCTGTCTCGTCACTAGTGGAGCGTCGTCCTTTTTCTTTATGGACGACAAAATCGGAGAGTGCTCCTAGTTACAAGATTGTAAGGCCTTCGTTGTGTTTAATCTCTATATCCATCGACGCATAACAAGCCCCATATACGCATTAACTCCATAAGAAAACCTGCCGTTACGAATAGCAACTTTCACGATTCCACACATTTTTCTGATTAAAACGCTGGGTCCTTTGGACGTCATGAAACGTTTGCTGTGAATTTTGCTGAATTTGAATTGTGCTCACTTCTGCGCATGGCCGTAAATCCCAGGGGATGGAGTGTAATGGGTTATTGAATCACCCCCACTTCTTGGCAGCCAAAATGCATTCAGTATATAGAGAAGAATTTTAAAAAGACGTAAATGTGCCGTTTTGATGTAAGGTTCTGCAGGAAGTGTCGTACACATGGTATCAGCTTTTCAAATATCCATCGGTGGGCAAGTCATCCCCCCACAATTCCCATCCTCCATCGAACAGTTCTCTGAAAAAAAAATACACCACTGCTTCTGCGAGTTTACAGCGCGAGTATTAACTTATCCAACGCCACAAAGTTTCGATGGTGTCAGCTTTCGAGCCAAGAAAAAACAGCCTTTAGGTCTGCAAAACAATAATTTGTGTTCAACAATGCGATTTTGTTGGGATGTCGTGCATTCTTTTCTGACAGCATCTTTTGGGGCCATCCGCTGATGGGGGTGTCCCACCCGGCCGGAAATAAACGATGACGTCACGGAATTAAACAGTTTTGCAAGTTTTACATCACGATGTTGTTTGCGATGCCGTGGATTAAAACTTAGCGTTGCGGTATCATCGTAACTGGATTCGGTGAAGTCGAGCAAAGTTTAGCTTTTCGGTAGTTTTCTGGATATAATAAATAAAATGAAATAAATTTCTGTCGGACAATGTTGGATGAGTGTGTCACCGCAGACCCGCGTGTGGATGGTGTGTCGACCTTACACCTAAAAGGGCGTAGGCTCGACTAATTTCAGCTGTCAAAGTCTGGTTTCAGCCATTCGGTTTATAGGATTCGAACAGCAGCAACAAGTAGGTTTGGTACCGTTCAAATTTTAGTCTAATGTGAAGCCCTTCCCGTTGTCAATAGGCATGGACTCGTTTTTCATAATTATACTTAAATTGCTCGTCTGTGGATATGACACATAGGATGTCTGTAGCACGGTCAGAAAGGTAGGCCAAGAACTCCTTTAAATTTGCGACATGAATGTCTCGATTGTTGGCACCAAAATGGCGGATTATGCGTCAGTGCTCATAGACAATTAGCCCGCAATAGCTGCATGCTGTACTGTTCACACAATGAACAGCCATTTTGATCCCAAAGTCTGAAGTTGGCGCTGCTCTCACTAGAGTATATGGGCGTATTCGAAACCCCCTTGAACGGGGAAAATCAACACGCGAACATTGTTCGTGAACAAGATTCTCACTCCCTACTTTCTGGGGAGTGGATGGAGAACATCAAGAACGTAACAAAGATGGCGGAACTTAATTTTGGTTTTGTTACATAAGATGGAAAACACTCACAATTAGGAAAATGAAACCCAGGGAAAATACTCATGGCTATCGGAGAGAATTTACCCTGACCATTTAATATGGATATTTGGGGATTTTATTTCATGTGAGATGGTAAATGTCATGCCATAGTTTCATTTTTGTGTCAAAATGGCGACTGCTATCT
>NW_028257859.1:0-32710 GCF_054643075.1 Acanthaster planci | reverse complement strand
CCGTTATTCGACCATAAATAATGTAAAACCTATCCAATTCTGGCCATCTTGCCTTTATCTCAAAGGGCACATGTTCCTCTATCGATTCATGTCAGTTTCATATCGATATTTGCTGTAGTTAGGGAAATATCGTCATAAGAATGTCCGAGTTGATATGCAACTGCCTGCTATTTTTGCGTAATTCTGACTTATCTGTGGTACACAGGTCCTGTTCCCGCACAAAGAAGGCTCCGTGTATTCGAGTATAAATGGTTTAACACCTATCCAATTCTTTCAATTTTGGTTTTATCTCAAAGGGCACGTGTTACTCTATCGATTCATGTAGTTTTATATCCATATCGGGCTTGGTTAATGAAATATTTGCACATGAATGTCGCAGTGTTTTCAACCTTCTCCAATTTTTGCGTAATTAAGACTTATCTGTGATACACATGTCCTGTTCACACGCAAAGAAGACTCCGTGTATTCGAGCATAAATAATCTAAAACCTATCTAATTCTGGCCATCTTGGTTTTATCCCAAAGGGCACATGTTCCTCTATCGATTCATGTCAGTTACATATCCATATTGGCTTTCGTGAGGGAAATATCGTCATAAGAATGTCCGAGTTGATGTGCAACCGCCTGCTATTTTTGCGTAATTCTGACTTATCTGTGGTACACAGGTCCTGTTCCGGCACAAAGAAGGCTCTGTGTATTCGAGTATAAATGGTCTAAAACGTATCCAATTCTTTCAATCTTGGTTTTATCTCAAAGGGCACGTGTTACTCTATCGATTCATGTAAGTTTTATATCCATATCGGCCTTGGTTAATGAAATATATTCACATGAATGTCGCAGTGTTTTCAACCTTCTCCAATTTTTTGTTATTCTGACTTATCTGTGGTACACATGTCCTGTTCCCACGCAAAGAAGACTCCGTTATTCGACCATAAATAATCTAAAACCCATCTAATTCTGGCCATCTTGGTTTTATCCCAAAGGGCACATGCTCCTCTATCGATTCATGTCAGTTACATATCCATATTTGCTGTAGTTAGGTAAATATCGTCATAAGAATGTCCCAGTTGATGTGCAACTGCCTGCTATTTTTGAGTAATTCTCACTTATCTGTGGTACACAGGTCCTGTTCCCGCACAAAGAAGGCTCCGTGTATTCGAGTTAAAATGGTCTAAAACGTATCCAATTCTTTCAATCTTGGTTTTATCTCAAAGGGCACGTGTTGCTCTATCGATTCATCTACGTTTTATATCCATATCTGCGTTGGGTAATGAAATATATGCACATGAATGTTGCAGTGTTTTCAACCTTCTCCAATTTTTGCGTAATTCTGATTTATCTTTGGTACACATGTCCTGTTCCCACGCAAAGAAGACTCCGTGTATTCGAGCATTAATAATCTAAAACCTATCTAATTCTGGCCATCTTGGTTTTATCCGAAAGGGCACATGTTCCTCTATCGATTCATGTCAGTTTCATATTTATATTGGCTGTCGTTAGGGAAATATCGTCATAAGAATGTCCGAGTTGATGTGCAACTGCCTGCTATTTTTGCGTAATTCTGACTTATCTGTGGTACACATGTCCTGTACCCACGCAAAGAAGACTCCGTGTATTCGACCATAAAAAATCTAAAACCTATCCAATTCTGGCCATCTTTGCTTTATCTCAAAGGGCACATGTTCCTCTATCGATTCATGTAAGTTTCACATCGATATTTGCTGTAGTTAGGGAAATATCGACATACGAATGTCCGAGTTGATGTGCAACTGCCTGCTATTTTTGCATAATTCTGACTTATCTGTGGTACACAGGTCCTGTTCCCGCACAAAGAAGGCTCCGTGTTCGAGTAAAAATAGTCTAAAACTTATCTAATTCTTGCAATTTTGCTTTTATCCCAAAGGGCACGTGTTGCTCTATCGATTCATGTCAGTTTCATATCCATATTTGCCGTCGTTAGGGAAATATCGTCATAAGACTGTCCGAGTTGATGTGCAACTGCCTGCTATTTTTGCGTAATTCTCACTTATCTGTGGTACACAGGTCCTGTTCCCGCACAAAGAAGGCTCCGTGTATTCGAGTAAAAATGGTCTAAAACGTATCCAATTCTTTCAATCTTGGTTTTATCTCAAAGGGCACGTGTTGCTCTATCGATTCATTTACGTTTTATATCCATATCTGCTTTGGGTAAGGAAATATATGCACATGAATGTCGCAGTATTTTCAACCTTCTCCAATTTTTGCGTAATTCTGATTTATCTTTGGTACACATGTCCTGTTTCCACGCAAAGAAGACTCCGTGTATTCGAACATAAATAATCTAAAACCTATCTAATTCTGGCCATCTTGGTTTTATCCGAAAGGGCACATGGTCCTCTATCGATTCATGTCAGTTTCGTATCCATATTGGCTGTCGTTAGGGAAATATTGTCATAAGAATGTCCGAGTTGATGTGCAACTGCCTGCTATTTTTGCGTAATTCTCACTTATCTGTGGTACACATGTCTTGTTCCTGCGCAAAGAAGGCTCCGTGTATTCGAGTATAAATGGTCTAAAACTTATCCAATTCTCTCAATCTTGGTTTTATCTCAAAGGGCACGTGTTACTCTATCGATTCATGTACGTTTTATATTCATATCTGCCTTGGTTAATGAAATATATTCACATGAATGTCGCAGTGTTTTCAACCTTCTCCAATTTTTGCGTAATTCTGACTTATCTTTGGTACACATGTCTTGTTCCCAAGCAAAGAAGACTCCGTGTATTCGACCATAAAAAATCCAAAACCTATCCAATTCTGGCCATCTTTGCTTTATCTCAAAGGGCACATGTTCCTCTATCGATTCATGTAAGTTTCACTTCGATATTTCCTGTAGTTAGGGAAATATCGACATAAGAATGTCAGAGGTGATGTGCAACTGCCTGCTATTTTTCTGTAATTCTGACTTATCTGTAGTACACAGGTCCTGTTCCCGCACAAAGAAGGCTCCGTCTATTCGAGTATAAATGGTCTAAAACTTATCCAATTCTTGCACTCTTAGTGTCATCTGAAAGGGCACATGCTCCGGTATCTATTCATGTCAGTTTCATATCCATATTTGCTGAAGGTAGGGAAATATTGTCATAAGAATGTCTGAATTGATGTGCAACTGCCTGCTATTTTTCCGTAATTCTCACTTATCTCTGGTACACAGGTCCTGTTCCCGCACAAAGAAGGCTCCGTGTATTCGAGTAAAAATGGTCTAAAACTTATCTAATTCTTGCAATCTTGCTTTTATGCCAAAGGGCACGTGTTGCTCTATCGATTCATGTCAGTTTCATATCCATATTTGCCGTCGTTAGGGAAATATCGTCATAAGAATGTCCGAGTTGATGTGCAACTGCCTGCTATTTTTGCGTAATTCTGACTTTGTCTGTGGTACACAGGTCTTGTTCCCGCACAAAGAATGCTCAGGGTATTCCAGTATAAATGGTCTCAAACTTATCCAATTCTGACAACCTTGGTGTTATCTCAAAGGGCACGTGTTACTCTATCGATTCATGTAAGTTTTATATCCATATCTGCCTTAGTTAATGAAATATCTGCACATGAATGTCGCAGTTTTTTCAACCTTCTCCAATTTTTCCATAATTCTGACTTATCTTTGGTACACATTTCCTGTTCCCGCGCAAAGAAGACTCCGTGTATTCAAGCATAAATAATCTAAAATCTATCCAATTCTGACGACCTTGGTGTTATCTGAAGGGGCACATGTTCCACTATCGATTCATGTAAGTTTCATATCCATATTGGCTGTCGTTAGGGAAATATCGTCATAAGAATGCTCGCATTGATGTGAAACTGCCTGCTATTTTTGCGTAAATCAGATTTATCTGTGGTATCTACCTATCTAATTCCGGCCATCTTGCTTTTATCCGAAAGGGCACATGGTCCTCTATCGATTCATGTCAGTTTCATATCCATATTGGCTGGCGTTAGGGAAATATCGTCATAAGAATGTCCGAGTTGATGTGCAACTGCCTGCTATTTTTGCGTAATTCTGTCCTGTACCCACGCAAAGAAGACTCCGTGTATTCGACCATAAAAAATCTAAAACCTATCCAATTCTGGCCATCTTGGCTTTAACTCAAAGGGCACATGTTCCTCTATCGATTCATGTAAGTTTCACATCGATATTTGCTGTAGTTAGGGAAATGTGCAACTGCCTGCTATTTTTGCGTAATTCTGACTTATCTGTGGTACACATGTCCTGTACCCACGCAAAGAAGACTCCGTTATTCGACCATAAATAATCTAAAACCTATCCAATTCTGGCCATCTTGGCTTTATCTCAAAGGGCACATGTTCCTCTATCGATTCATGTCAGTTTCATATCGATATTTGCTGTAGTTAGGGAAATATCGACATACGAATGTCCGAGTTGATGTGCAACTGCCTGCTATTTTTGCATAATTCTGACTTATCTGTGGTACACATGTCCTGTTCCCGCACAAAGAAGACTCCGTGTTCGAGTAAAAATGGTCTAAAAC
The DNA here is from genome assembly GCF_054643075.1 of Acanthaster planci. NCBI lineage: Eukaryota > Metazoa > Echinodermata > Asteroidea > Valvatida > Acanthasteridae > Acanthaster > Acanthaster planci. The sequence goes on along the minus strand of NW_028257859.1, from coordinate 28,181 downwards.
TTATCTAATTCTTGCAATCTTGCTTTTATCCCAAAGGGCACGTGTTGCTCTATCGATTCATGTAAGTTTCATATACATATCGGCCTTGGTTAATGAAATATATGCACATGAATGTCGCAGTGTTTTCAACCTTCTCCAATTTTTTGTTATTCTGACTTGTCTTTGGTACACAGGTCCTGTTCCCGCACAAAGAAGGCTCCGTGTATTCGAGTATAAATGGTCTAACACGTATCCAATTCTTTCAATTTTGGTCTTATCTCAAAGGGCACGTGTTACTCGATCGATTCATGTAAGTTGTATATCCATATCGGCCTTGGTTAATGAAATATATGCACATGAATGTCGCAGTGTTTTCAACCTTCTCCGATTTTTGCGTAATTCTGATTTATCTTTGGTACACATGTCCTGTTCCCACGCAAAGAAGACTCCGTGTATTCGAGCATAAATAATCTAAAACCTATCTAATTCTGGCGATCTTGCTTTTATCCGAAAGGGCACATGGTCCTCTATTGATGCATGTCAGTTTCATATCCATATTGGCTGTCGTTAGGGAAATATCGTCATAAGAATGTCCAAGTTGATGTGCAACTGCCTGCTATTTTTGCGTAATTCTGACTTATCTGTGGTACACATGTCCTGTACCCACGCAAAGAAGACTCCGTGTATTCGACCATAAAAAATCTAAAACCTATCCAATTCTGGCCCTCTTGGCTTTATCTCAAAGGGCACATGTTCCTCTATCGATTCATGTAAGTTTCACATCGATATTTGCTGTAGTTAGGGAAATATCGACATACGAATGTCCGAGTTGATGTGCAACTGCCTGCTATTTTTGCATAATTCTGACTTATCTGTGGTACACAGGTCCTGTTCCCGCACAAAGAAGGTTCCGTGTTCGAGTAAAAATGGTCTAAAACTTATCTAATTCTTGCAATCTTGCTTTTATCCCAAAGGGCACGTGTTGCTCTATCGATTCATGTAAGTTTCATATACATATCGGCCTTGGTTAATGAAATATATGCACATGAATGTCGCAGTGTTTTCAACCTTCTCCAATTTTTTGTTATTCTGACTTGTCTTTGGTACACAGGTCCTGTTCCCGCACAAAGAAGGCTCCGTGTATTCGAGTATAAATGGTCTAACACGTATCCAATTCTTTCAATTTTGGTCTTATCTCAAAGGGCACGTGTTACTCTATCGATTCATGTAAGTTTTATATCCATATCTGCCTTGGTTATTGAAATATATTCACATGAATGTCGCAGTGTTTTCAACCTTCTCCAATTTTTGCGTAATTCTGACTTATCTGTGGTACACATGTCCTGTTCCCACGCAAAGAAGACTCCGTTATTCGACCATAAATAATCTAAAACCTATCCAATTCTGGCCATCTTGGTTTTATCCGAAAGGGCACATGTTCCTCTATCGATTCATGTCAGTTTCATATCCATATTGGCTGTCGTTAGGGAAATATCGTCATAAAAATGTCCGAGTTGATGTGCAACTGCGTGCTATTTTTGCGTAATTCTGACTTATCTGTGGTATCTACCTATCTAATTCCGGCCATCTTGCTTTTATCCGAAAGGGCACATGGTCCTCTATCGATTCATGTCAGTTTCATATCCATATTGGCTGGCGTTAGGGAAATATCGTCATAAGAATGTCCGAGTTGATGTGCAACTGCCTGCTATTTTTGCGTAATTCTGTCCTGTACCCACGCAAAGAAGACTCCGTGTATTCGACCATAAAAAATCTAAAACCTATCCAATTCTGGCCATCTTGGCTTTAACTCAAAGGGCACATGTTCCTCTATCGATTCATGTAAGTTTCACATCGATATTTGCTGTAGTTAGGGAAATGTGCAACTGCCTGCTATTTTTGCGTAATTCTGACTTATCTGTGGTACACATGTCCTGTACCCACGCAAAGAAGACTCCGTTATTCGACCATAAATAATCTAAAACCTATCCAATTCTGGCCATCTTGGCTTTATCTCAAAGGGCACATGTTCCTCTATCGATTCATGTAAGTTTCATATCGATATTTGCTGTAGTTAGGGAAATATCGTCATAAGAATGTCCGAGTTGATATGCAACTGCCTGCTATTTTTGCGTAATTCTGACTTATCTGTGGTACACAGGTCCTGTTCCCGCACAAAGAAGGCTCCGTGTATTCGAGTATAAATGGTTTAACACGTATCCAATTCTTTCAATTTTGGTTTTATCTCAAAGGGCACGTGCTACTCTATCGATTCATGTAGTTTTATATCCATATCGGGCTTGGTTAATGAAATATTTGCACATGAATGTCGCAGTGTTTTCAACCTTCTCCAATTTTTGCGTAATTCTGACTTATCTGTGATACACATGTCCTGTTCACACGCAAAGAAGACTCCGTTATTCGAGCATAAATAATCTAAAACCTATCTAATTCTGGCCATCTTGGTTTTATCCGAAAGGGCACATGTTCCTCTATCGATTCATGTCAGTTTCATATTTATATTGGCAGTCGTTAGGGAAATATCGTCATAAGAATGTCCGAGTTGATGTGCAACCGCCTGCTATTTTTGCGTAATTCTGATTTATCTGTGGTACACAGGTCCTGTTCCGGCACAAAGAAGGCTCTGTGTATTCGAGTATAAATGGTCTAAAACGTATCCAATTCTTTCAATCCTGGTTTTATCTCAAAGGGCACGTGTTACTCTATCGATTCATGTAAGTTTTATATCCATATCGGCCTTGGTTAATGAAATATATGCACATGAATGTCGCAGTGTTTTCAACCTTCTCCAATTTTTGCGTAATTCTGATTTATCTTTGGTACACATGTCCTGTTCCCACGCAAAGAAGACTCCGTGTATTCGAGCATAAATAATCTAAAACCTATCTAATTCTGGCGATCTTGCTTTTATCCGAAAGGGCACATGGTCCTCTATTGATGCATGTCAGTTTCATATCCATATTGGCTGTCGTTAGGGAAATATCGTCATAAGAATGTCCAAGTTGATGTGCAACTGCCTGCTATTTTTGCGTAATTCTGACTTATCTGTGGTACACATGTCCTGTACCCACGCAAAGAAGACTCCGTGTATTCGACCATAAAAAATCTAAAACCTATCCAATTCTGGCCATCTTGGCTTTATCTCAAAGGGCACATGTTCCTCTCTCGATTCATGTAAGTTTCACATCGATATTTGCTGTAGTTAGGGAAATATCGACATACGAATGTCCGAGTTGATGTGCAACTGCCTGCTATTTTTGCATAATTCTGACTTATCTGTGGTACACATGTCCTGTTCCCGCACAAAGAAGGTTCCGTGTTCGAGTAAAAATGGTCTAAAACTTATCTAATTCTTGCAATCTTGCTTTTATCCCAAAGGGCACGTGTTGCTCTATCGATTCATGTAAGTTTCATATACATATCGGCCTTGGTTAATGAAATATATGCACATGAATGTCGCAGTGTTTTCAACCTTCTCCAATTTTTTGTTATTCTGACTTGTCTTTGGTACACAGGTCCTGTTCCCGCACAAAGAAGGCTCCGTGTATTCGAGTATAAATGGTCTAACACGTATCCAATTCTTTCAATTTTGGTCTTATCTCAAAGGGCACGTGTTACTCTATCGATTCATGTAAGTTTTATATCCATATCTGCCTTGGTTAATGAAATATTTGCACATGAATGTCGCAGTGTTTTCAACCTTCTCCAATTTTTGCGTAATTAAGACTTATCTGTGATACACATGTCCTGTTCCCACGCAAAGAAGACTCCGTGTATTCGAGCATAAATAATCTAAAACCTTTCTAATTCTGGCCATCTTGGTTTTATCCTAAAGGGCACATGTTCCTCTATCGATTCATGTCAGTTACATATCCATATTAGCTGTCGTTAGGGAAATATCGTCATAAGAATGTCCGAGTTGATGTGCAACCGCCTGCTATTTTTGCGTAATTCTGACTTATCTGTGGTACACAGGTCCTGTTCCGGCACAAAGAAGGCTCTGTGTATTCGAGTATAAATGGTCTAAAACGTATCCAATTCTTTCAATCTTGGTTTTATCTCAAAGGGCACGTGTTACTCGATCGATTCATGTAAGTTGTATATCCATATCGGCCTTGGTTAATGAAATATATGCACATGAATGTCGCAGTGTTTTCAACCTTCTCCGATTTTTGCGTAATTCTGATTTATCTTTGGTACACATGTCCTGTTCCCACGCAAAGAAGACTCCGTGTATTCGAGCATAAATAATCTAAAACCTATCTAATTCTGGCGATCTTGCTTTTATCCGAAAGGGCACATGGTCCTCTATTGATGCATGTCAGTTTCATATCCATATTGGCTGTCGTTAGGGAAATATCGTCATAAGAATGTCCAAGTTGATGTGCAACTGCCTGCTATTTTTGCGTAATTCTGACTTATCTGTGGTACACATGTCCTGTACCCACGCAAAGAAGACTCCGTGTATTCGACCATAAAAAATCTAAAACCTATCCAATTCTGGCCATCTTGGCTTTATCTCAAAGGGCACATGTTCCTCTATCGATTCATGTAAGTTTCACATCGATATTTGCTGTAGTTAGGGAAATATCGACATACGAATGTCCGAGTTGATGTGCAACTGCCTGCTATTTTTGCATAATTCTGACTTATCTGTGGTACACAGGTCCTGTTCCCGCACAAAGAAGGTTCCATGTTCGAGTAAAAATGGTCTAAAACTTATCTAATTCTTGCAATCTTGCTTTTATCCCAAAGGGCACGTGTTGCTCTATCGATTCATGTAAGTTTCATATGCATATCGGCCTTGGTTAATGAAATATATGCACATGAATGTCGCAGTGTTTTCAACCTTCTCCAATTTTTTGTTATTTTGACTTGTCTTTGGTACACAGGTCCTGTTCCCGCACAAAGAAGGCTCCGTGTATTCGAGTATAAATGGTCTAACACGTATCCAATTCTTTCAATTTTGGTCTTATCTCAAAGGGCACGTGTTACTCTATCGATTCATGTAAGTTTTATAGCCATATCTGCCTTGGTTAATGAAATATTTGCACATGAATGTCGCAGTGTTTTCAACCTTCTCCAATTTTTGCGTAATTAAGACTTATCTGTGATACACATGTCCTGTTCCCACGCAAAGAAGACTCCGTGTATTCGAGCATAAATAATCTAAAACCTATCTAATTCTGGCGATCTTGCTTTTATCCGAAAGGGCACATGGTCCTCTATTGATGCATGTCAGTTTCATATCCATATTGGCTGTCGTTAGGGAAATATCGTCATAAGAATGTCCAAGTTGATGTGCAACTGCCTGCTATTTTTGCGTAATTCTGACTTATCTGTGGTACACATGTCCTGTACCCACGCAAAGAAGACTCCGTGTATTCGACCATAAAAAATCTAAAACCTATCCAATTCTGGCCATCTTGGCTTTATCTCAAAGGGCACATGTTCCTCTATCGATTCATGTAAGTTTCACATCGATATTTGCTGTAGTTAGGGAAATATCGACATACGAATGTCCGAGTTGATGTGCAACTGCCTGCTATTTTTGCATAATTCTGACTTATCTGTGGTACACATGTCCTGTTCCCGCACAAAGAAGGTTCCGTGTTCGAGTAAAAATGGTCTAAAACTTATCTAATTCTTGCAATCTTGCTTTTATCCCAAAGGGCACGTGTTGCTCTATCGATTCATGTAAGTTTCATATACATATCGGCCTTGGTTAATGAAATATATGCACATGAATGTCGCAGTGTTTTCAACCTTCTCCAATTTTTTGTTATTCTGACTTGTCTTTGGTACACAGGTCCTGTTCCCGCACAAAGAAGGCTCCGTGTATTCGAGTATAAATGGTCTAACACGTATCCAATTCTTTCAATTTTGGTCTTATCTCAAAGGGCACGTGTTACTCTATCGATTCATGTAAGTTTTATATCCATATCTGCCTTGGTTAATGAAATATTTGCACATGAATGTCGCAGTGTTTTCAACCTTCTCCAATTTTTGCGTAATTAAGACTTATCTGTGATACACATGTCCTGTTCCCACGCAAAGAAGACTCCGTGTATTCGAGCATAAATAATCTAAAACCTTTCTAATTCTGGCCATCTTGGTTTTATCCTGAAGGGCACATGTTCCTCTATCGATTCATGTCAGTTACATATCCATATTAGCTGTCGTTAGGGAAATATCGTCATAAGAATGTCCGAGTTGATGTGCAACCGCCTGCTATTTTTGCGTAATTCTGACTTATCTGTGGTACACAGGTCCTGTTCCGGCACAAAGAAGGCTCTGTGTATTCGAGTATAAATGGTCTAAAACGTATCCAATTCTTTCAATCTTGGTTTTATCTCAAAGGGCACGTGTTACTCGATCGATTCATGTAAGTTGTATATCCATATCGGCCTTGGTTAATGAAATATATGCACATGAATGTCGCAGTGTTTTCAACCTTCTCCGATTTTTGCGTAATTCTGATTTATCTTTGGTACACATGTCCTGTTCCCACGCAAAGAAGACTCCGTGTATTCGAGCATAAATAATCTAAAACCTATCTAATTCTGGCGATCTTGCTTTTATCCGAAAGGGCACATGGTCCTCTATTGATGCATGTCAGTTTCATATCCATATTGGCTGTCGTTAGGGAAATATCGTCATAAGAATGTCCAAGTTGATGTGCAACTGCCTGCTATTTTTGCGTAATTCTGACTTATCTGTGGTACACATGTCCTGTACCCACGCAAAGAAGACTCCGTGTATTCGACCATAAAAAATCTAAAACCTATCCAATTCTGGCCATCTTGGCTTTATCTCAAAGGGCACATGTTCCTCTATCGATTCATGTAAGTTTCACATCGATATTTGCTGTAGTTAGGGAAATATCGACATACGAATGTCCGAGTTGATGTGCAACTGCCTGCTATTTTTGCATAATTCTGACTTATCTGTGGTACACATGTCCTGTTCCCGCACAAAGAAGGCTCCGTGTTCGAGTAAAAATGGTCTAAAACTTATCTAATTCTTGCAATCTTGCTTTTATCCCAAAGGGCACGTGTTGCTCTATCGATTCATGTAAGTTTCATATACATATCGGCCTTGGTTAATGAAATATATGCACATGAATGTCGCAGTGTTTTCAACCTTCTCCATTTTTTTGTTATTCTGACTTGTCTTTCGTACACAGGTCCTGTTCCCGCACAAAGAAGGCTCCGTGTATTCGAGTATAAATGGTCTAACACGTATCCAATTCTTTCAATTTTGGTCTTATCTCAAAGGGCACGTGTTACTCTATCGATTCATGTAAGTTTTATATCCATATCTGCCTTGGTTAATGAAATATTTGCACATGAATGTCGCAGTGTTTTCAACCTTCTCCAATTTTTGTGTAATTAAGACTTATCTGTGATACACATGTCCTGTTCCCACGCAAAGAAGACTCCGTGTATTCGAGCATAAATAATCTAAAACCTTTCTAATTCTGGCCATCTTGGTTTTATCCTAAAGGGCACATGTTCCTCTATCGCTTCATGTCAGTTACATATCAATTTTGGCTGTCGTTAGGGATATATCGTCATAAGAATGTCCGAGTTGATGTGCAACCGCCTGCTATTTTTGCGTAATTCTGACTTATCTGTGGTACACAGGTCCTTTTCCCGCACAAAGAAGACTCCGTGTATTCGAGTAAAAATGGTCTAAAACGTATCCAATTCTTTCAATCTTGGTTTTATCTCAAAGGGCACGTGTTACTCTATCGATTCATGTAAGTTTTATATCCATATCTGCCTTGGTTAATGAAATATATGCACATGAATGTCGCAGTGTTTTCAACCTTCTCCAATTTTTGCGTAATTCTGACTTATCTGTGGTACACATGTCCTGTTCCCACGCAAAGAAGACTCCGTTATTCGACCATAAATAATCTAAAACCTATCCAATTCTGGCCATCTTGGTTTTATCCGAAAGGGCACATGTTCCTCTATCGATTCATGTCAGTTTCATATCCATATTGGCTGTCGTTAGGGAAATATCGTCATAAAAATTTCCGAGTTGATGTGCAACTGCGTGCTATTTTTGCGTAATTCTGACTTATCTGTGGTATCTACCTATCTAATTCCGGCCATCTTGCTTTTATCCGAAAGGGCACATGGTCCTCTATCGATTCATGTCAGTTTCATATCCATATTGGCTGGCGTTAGGGAAAATATCGTCATAAGAATGTCCGAGTTGATGTGCAACTGCCTGCTATTTTTGCGTAATTCTGTCCTGTACCCACGCAAAGAAGACTCCGTGTATTCGACCATAAAAAATCTAAAACCTATCCAATTCTGGCCATCTTGGCTTTAACTCAAAGGGCACATGTTCCTCTATCGATTCATGTAAGTTTCACATCGATATTTGCTGTAGTTAGGGAAATGTGCAACTGCCTGCTATTTTTGCGTAATTCTGACTTATCTGTGGTACACATGTCCTGTACCCACGCAAAGAAGACTCCGTTATTCGACCATAAATAATCTAAAACCTATCCAATTCTGGCCATCTTGGCTTTATCTCAAAGGGCACATGTTCCTCTATCGATTCATGTAAGTTTCATATCGATATTTGCTGTAGTTAGGGAAATATCGTCATAAGAATGTCCGAGTTGATATGCAACTGCCTGCTATTTTTGCGTAATTCTGACTTATCTGTGGTACACAGGTCCTGTTCCCGCACAAAGAAGGCTCCGTGTATTCGAGTATAAATGGTTTAACACGTATCCAATTGTTTCAATTTTGGTTTTATCTCAAAGGGCACGTGCTACTCTATCGATTCATGTAGTTTTATATCCATATCGGGCTTGGTTAATGAAATATTTGCACATGAATGTCGCAGTGTTTTCAACCTTCTCCAATTTTTGCGTAATTCTGACTTATCTGTGATACACATGTCCTGTTCACACGCAAAGAAGACTCCGTTATTCGAGCATAAATAATCTAAAACCTATCTAATTCTGGCCATCTTGGTTTTATCCGAAAGGGCACATGTTCCTCTATCGATTCATGTCAGTTTCATATTTATATTGGCAGTCGTTAGGGAAATATCGTCATAAGAATGTCCGAGTTGATGTGCAACTGCCTGCTATTTTTGCGTAATTCTGACTTATCTGTGGTATCTACTTATCTAATTCTGGCGATCTTGCTTTTATCCGAAAGGGCACATGGTCCTCTATCGATTCATGTCAGTTTCATATTTATATTGGCTGTCGTTAGGGAAATATCGTCATAAGAATGTCCGAGTTGATGTGCAACTGCCTGCTTTTTTTGCGTAATTCTGACTTATCTGTGGTATCTACTTATCTAATTCTGGCGATCTTGCTTTTATCCGAAAGGGCACATGGTCCTCTATCGATTCATGTCAGTTTCATATTTATATTGGCTGTCGTTAGGGAAATATCGTCATAAGAATGTCCGAGTTGATGTGCAACTGCCTGCTTTTTTTGCGTAATTCTGACTTATCTGTGGTATCTACTTATCTAATTCTGGCCATCTTGGTTTTATCCGAAAGGGCACATGGTCCTCTATCGATTCATGTCAGTTTCATATCCATATTGGCTGGCGTTAGGGAAATATCGTCATAAGAATGTCCGAGTTGATGTGCAACTGCCTGCTATTTTTGCGTAATTCTGTCCTGTACCCACGCAAAGAAGACTCCGTGTATTCGACCATAAAAAATCTAAAACCTATCCAATTCTGGCCATCTTGGCTTTAACTCAAAGGGCACATGTTCCTCTATCGATTCATGTAAGTTTCACATCGATATTTGCTGTAGTTAGGGAAATGTGCAACTGCCTGCTATTTTTGCGTAATTCTGACTTATCTGTGGTACACATGTCCTCTACCCACCGCAAAGAAGACTCCGTTATTCGACCATAAATAATCTAAAACCTATCCAATTCTGGCCATCTTGGCTTTATCTCAAAGGGCACATGTTCCTCTATCGATTCATGTAAGTTTCATATCGATATTTGCTGTAGTTAGGGAAATATCGTCATAAGAATGTCCGAGTTGATATGCAACTGCCTGCTATTTTTGCGTAATTCTGACTTATCTGTGGTACACAGGTCCTGTTCCCGCACAAAGAAGGCTCCGTGTATTCGAGTATAAATGGTTTAACACGTATCCAATTCTTTCAATTTTGGTTTTATCTCAAAGGGCACGTGCTACTCTATCGATTCATGTAGTTTTATATCCATATCGGGCTTGGTTAATGAAATATTTGCACATGAATGTCGCAGTGTTTTCAACCTTCTCCAATTTTTGCGTAATTCTGACTTATCTGTGATACACATGTCCTGTTCACACGCAAAGAAGACTCCGTTATTCGAGCATAAATAATCTAAAACCTATCTAATTCTGGCCATCTTGGTTTTATCCGAAAGGGCACATGTTCCTCTATCGATTCATGTCAGTTTCATATTTATATTGGCTGTCGTTAGGGAAATATCGTCATAAGAATGTCCGAGTTGATGTGCAACTGCCTGCTATTTTTGCGTAATTCTGACTTATCTGTGGTATCTACTTATCTAATTCTGGCGATCTTGCTTTTATCCGAAAGGGCACATGGTCCTCTATCGATTCATGTCAGTTTCATATCCATATTGGCTGTCGTTAGGGAAATATCGTCATAAGAATGTCCGAGTTGATGTGCAACTGCCTGCTATTTTTGCGTAATTCTGACTTATCTGTGGTACACATGTCCTGTACCCACGCAAAGAAGACTCCGTGTATTCGACCATAAAAAATCTAAAACCTATCCAATTCTGGCCATCTTTGCTTTATCTCAAAGGGCACATGTTCCTCTATCGATTCATGTAAGTTTCACATCGATATTTGCTGTAGTTAGGGAAATATCGACATACGAATGTCCGAGTTGATGTGCAACTGCCTGCTATTTTTGCATAATTCTGACTTATCTGTGGTACACAGGTCCTGTTCCCGCACAAAGAAGGCTCCGTGTTCGAGTAAAAATGGTCTAAAACTTATCTAATTCTTGCAATTTTGCTTTTATCCCAAAGGGCACGTGTTGCTCTATCGATTCATGTCAGTTTCATATCCATATTTGCCGTCGTTAGGGAAATATCGTCATAAGAATGTCCGAGTTGATGTGCAACTGCCTGCTATTTTTGCGTAATTCTCACTTATCTGTGGTACACAGGTCCTTTTCCCGCACAAAGAAGGCTCCGTGTATTCGAGTAAAAATGGTCTAAAACGTATCCAATTCTTTCAATCTTGGTTTTATCTCAAAGGGCACGTGTTGCTCTATCGATTCATTTACGTTTTATATCCATATCTGCGTTGGGTAAGGAAATATATGCACATGAATGTCGCAGTATTTTCAACCTTCTCCAATTTTTGCGTAATTCTGATTTATCTTTGGTACACATGTCCTGTTCCCACGCAAAGAAGACTCCGTGTATTCGAACATAAATAATCTAAAACCTATCTAATTCTGGCCATCTTGGTTTTATCCGAAAGGGCACATGGTCCTCTATCGATTCATGTCAGTTTCGCATCCATATTGGCTGTAGTTAGGGAAATATCGTCATAAGAATGTCCGAGTTGATATGCAACTGCCTGCTATTTTTGCGTAATTCTGACTTATCTGTGGTACACAGGTCCTGTTCCCGCACAAAGAAGGCACCGTGTATTCGAGTATAAATGGTTTAACACGTATCCAATTCCTTCAATTTTGGTTTTATCTCAAAGGGCACGTGTTACTTCATCGATTCATGTAGTTTTATATCCATATTGGGCTTGGTTAATGAAATATTTGCACATGAATGTCGCAGTGTTTTCAACCTTCTCCAATTTTTGCGTAATTAAGACTTATCTGTGATACACATGTCCTGTTCACACGCAAAGAAGACTCCGTGTATTCGAGCATAAATAATCTAAAACCTATCTAATTCTGGCCATCTTGGTTTTATCCCAAAGGGCACATGTTCCTCTATCGATTCATGTCAGTTTCATATCCATATTGGCTGTCATTAGGGAAATATCGTCATAAGAATGTCCGAGTTGATGTGCAACTGCCTGCTATTTTTGCGTAATTCTGACTTATCTGTGGTATCTACCTATCTAATTCCGGCCATCTTGCTTTTATCCGAAAGGGCACATGGTCCTCTATCGATTCATGTAAGTTTCATATCGATATTTGCTGTAGTTAGGGAAATATCGTCATAATAATGTCCGAGTTGATATGCAACTGCCTGCTATTTTTGCGTAATTCTGACTTATCTGTGGTACACAGGTCCTGTTCCCGCACAAAGAAGGCTCCGTGTATTCGAGTATAAATGGTTTAACACGTATCCAATTCTTTCAATTTTGGTTTTATCTCAAAGGGCACGTGTTACTCTATCGATTCATGTAGTTTTATATCCATATTGGGCTTGGTTAATGAAATATTTGCACATGAATGTCGCAGTGTTTTCAACCTTCTCCAATTTTTGCGTAATTAAGACTTATCTGTGATACACATGTCCTGTTCACACGCAAAGAAGACTCCGTGTATTCGAGCATAAATAATCTAAAACCTATCTAATTCTGGCCATCTTGGTTTTATCCCAAAGGGCACATGTTCCTCTATCGATTCATGTCAGTTTCGTATCCATATTGGCTGTCGTTAGGGAAATATCGTCATAAGAATGTCCGAGTTGATGTGCAACTGCCTGCTATTTTTGCGTAATTCTGACTTATCTGTGGTATCTACCTATCTAATTCCGGCCATCTTGCTTTTATCCGAAAGGGCACATGGTCCTCTATCGATTCATGTAAGTTTCATATCGATATTTGCTGTAGTTAGGGAAATATCGTCATAAGAATGTATGAGTTGATATGCAACTGCCTGCTATTTTTGCGTAATTCTGACTTATCTGTGGTACACAGGTCCTGTTCCCGCACAAAGAAGGCTCCGTGTATTCGAGTATAAATGGTTTAACACGTATCCAATTCTTTCAATTTTGGTTTTATCTCAAAGGGCACGTGTTACTCTATCGATTCATGTAGTTTTGTATCCATATTGGGCTTGGTTAATGAAATATTTGCACATGAATGTCGCAGTGTTTTCAACCTTCTCCAATTTTTGCGTAATTAAGACTTATCTGTGATACACATGTCCTGTTCACACGCAAAGAAGACTCCGTGTATTCGAGCATAAATAATCTAAAACCTATCTAATTCTGGCCATCTTGGTTTTATCCGAAAGGGCACATGTTCCTCTATCGATTCATGTCAGTTTCGTATCCATATTGGCTGTCGTTAGGGAAATATCGTCATAAGAATGTCCGAGTTGATGTGCAACTGCCTGCTATTTTTGCGTAATTCTGACTTATCTGTGGTATTTACCTATCTAATTCCGGCCATCTTGCTTTTATCCGAAAGGGCACATGGTCCTCTATCGATTCATGTAAGTTTCATATCGATATTTGCTGTAGTTAGGGAAATATCGTCATAATAATGTCCGAGTTGATATGCAACTGCCTGCTATTTTTGCGTAATTCTGACTTATCTGTGGTACACAGGTCCTTTTCCCGCACAAAGAAGACTCCGTGTATTCGAGTAAAAATGGTCTAAAACGTATCCAATTCTTTCAATCTTGGTTTTATCTCAAAGGGCACGTGTTACTCTATCGATTCATGTAAGTTTTATATCCATATCTGCCTTGGTTAATGAAATATATGCACATGAATGTCGCAGTGTTTTCAACCTTCTCCAATTTTTGCGTAATTCTGATTTATCTTTTGTACACATGTCCTGTTCCCACGCAAAGAAGACTCCGTGTATTCGACCATAAATAATCTAAAACCTATCTAATTCTGGCCATCTTGGTTTTATCCGAAAGGGCACATGGTCCTCTATCGATTCATGTAAGTTTCATATCGATATTTGCTGTAGTTAGGGAAATATCCTCATAAGAATGTCCGAGTTGATATGCAACTGCCTGCTATTTTTGCGTAATTCTGACTTATCTTTGGTACACAGGTCCTGTTCCCGCACAAAGAAGGCTCCGTGTATTCGAGTATAAATGGTCTAACACGTATCCAATTCTTTCAATTTTGGTCTTATCTCAAAGGGCACGTGTTACTCTATCGATTCATGTAAGTTTTATATCCATATCTGCCTTGGTTAATGAAATATTTGCACATGAATGTCGCAGTGTTTTCAACCTTCTCCAATTTTTGCGTAATTAAGACTTATCTGTGATACACATGTCCTGTTCCCACGCAAAGAAGACTCCGTGTATTCGAGCATAAATAATCTAAAACCTATCTAATTCTGGCCATCTTGGTTTTATCCGAAAGTTCACATGTTCCTCTATCGATTCATGTCAGTTTCGTATCCATATTGGCTGTCGTTAGGGAAATATCGTCATAAGAATGTCCGAGTTGATGTGCAACTGCCTGCTATTTTTGCGTAATTCTGACTTATCTGTGGTATTTACCTATCTAATTCCGGCCATCTTGCTTTTATCCGAAAGGGCACATGGTCCTCTATCGATTCATGTAAGTTTCATATCGATATTTGCTGTAGTTAGGGAAATATCGTCATAATAATGTCCGAGTTGATATGCAACTGCCTGCTATTTTTGCGTAATTCTGACTTATCTGTGGTACACAGGTCCTTTTCCCGCACAAAGAAGACTCCGTGTATTCGAGTAAAAATGGTCTAAAACGTATCCAATTCTTTCAATCTTGGTTTTATCTCAAAGGGCACGTGTTACTCTATCGATTCATGTAAGTTTTATATCCATATCTGCCTTGGTTAATGAAATATATGCACATGAATGTCGCAGTGTTTTCAACCTTCTCCAATTTTTGCGTAATTCTGATTTATCTTTTGTACACATGTCCTGTTCCCACGCAAAGAAGACTCCGTGTATTCGAGCATAAATAATCTAAAACCTATCTAATTCTGGCCATCTTGGTTTTATCCGAAAGGGCACATGGTCCTCTATCGATTCATGTAAGTTTCATATCGATATTTGCTGTAGTTAGGGAAATATCCTCATAAGAATGTCCGAGTTGATATGCAACTGCCTGCTATTTTTGCGTAATTCTGACTTATCTTTGGTACACAGGTCCTGTTCCCGCACAAAGAAGGCTCCGTGTATTCGAGTATAAATGGTCTATCACGTATCCAATTCTTTCAATTTTGGTCTTATCTCAAAGGGCACGTGTTACTCTATCGATTCATGTAAGTTTTATATCCATATCTGCCTTGGTTAATGAAATATATGCACATGAATGTCGCAGTGTTTTCAACCTTCTCCAATTTTTGCGTAATTCTGACTTATCTGTGGTACACATGTCCTGTTCCCACGCAAAGAAGACTCCGTGTATTCGACCATAAATAATCTAAAACCTATCCAATTCTGGCCATCTTGGTTTTATCCGAAAGGGCACATGTTCCTCTATCGATTCATGTCAGTTTCATATCCATATTGGCTGTCGTTAGGGAAATATCGTCATAAGAATGTCCGAGTTGATGTGCAACTGCGTGCTATTTTTGCGTAATTCTGACTTATCTTTGGTACACAGGTCCTGTTCCCGCACAAAGAAGGCTCCGTGTATTCGAGTATAAATGGTCTAACACGTATCCAATTCTTTCAATTTTGGTCTTATCTCAAAGGGCACGTGTTACTCTATCGATTCATGTAAGTTTTATATCCATATCGGGCTTGGTTAATGAAATATTTGCACATGAATGTCGCAGTGTTTTCAACCTTCTCCAATTTTTGCGTAATTAAGACTTATCTGTGATACACATGTCCTGTTCCCACGCAAAGAAGACTCCGTGTATTCGAGCATAAATAATCTAAAACCTTTCTAATTCTGGCCATCTTGGTTTTATCCTAAAGGGCACATGTTCCTCTATCGATTCATGTCAGTTACATATCAATTTTGGCTGTCGTTAGTTATATATCGTCATAAGAATGTCCGAGTTGATGTGCAACCGCCTGCTATTTTTGCGTAATTCTGACTTATCTGTGGTACACAGGTCCTTTTCCCGCACAAAGAAGACTCCGTGATTCGAGTAAAAATGGTCTAAAACGTATCCAATTCTTTCAATCTTGGTTTTATCTCAAAGGGCACGTGTTACTCTATCGATTCATGTAAGTTTTATATCCATATCCGCCTTGGTTAATGAAATATATGCACATGAATGTCGCAGTGTTTTCAACCTTCTCCAATTTTTGCGTAATTCTGACTTATCTGTGGTACACATGTCCTGTTCCCACGCAAAGAAGACTCCGTGTATTCGACCATAAATAATCTAAAACCTATCCAATTCTGGCCATCTTGGTTTTATCCGAAAGGGCACATGTTCCTCTATCGATTCATGTCAGTTTCATATCCATATTGGCTGTCGTTAGGGAAATGTCGTCATAAGAATGTCCGAGTTGATGTGCAACTGCGTGCTATTTTTGCGTATTTCTGACTTATCTGTGGTATCTACCTATCTAATTCCGGCCATCTTGCTTTTATCCGAAAGGGCACATGGTCCTCTATCGATTCATGTCAGTTTCATATCCATATTGGCTGGCGTTAGGGAAATATCGTCATAAGAATGTCCGAGTTGATGTGCAACTGCCTGCTATTTTTGCGTAATTCTGTCCTGTACCCACGCAAAGAAGACTCCGTGTATTCGACCATAAAAAATCTAAAACCTATCCAATTCTGGCCATCTTGGCTTTAACTCAAAGGGCACATGTTCCTCTATCGATTCATGTAAGTTTCACATCGATATTTGCTGTAGTTAGGGAAATGTGCAACTGCCTGCTATGTTTGCGTAATTCTGACTTATCTGTGGTACACATGTCCTGTACCCACGCAAAGAAGACTCCGTTATTCGACCATAAATAATCTAAAACCTATCCAATTCTGGCCATCTTGGCTTTATCTCAAAGGGCTCATGTTCCTCTATTGATTCAAGAAAGTTTCATATCCATATTTGCTGTAGTTATGGAAATATCGTCATAAGAATGTCCGAGTTGATATGCAACTGCCTGCTATTTTTGCATAATTCTGACTTATCTGTGGTACACAGGTCCTGTTCCCGCACAAAGAAGGCTCTGTGTATTCGAGTATAAATGGTTTAACACGTATCCAATTCTTTCAATTTTGGTTTTATCTCAAAGGGCACGTGTTACTCTATCGATTCATGTAGTTTTATATCCATATTGGGCTTGGTTAATGAAATATTTGCACATGAATGTCGCAGTGTTTTCAACCTTCTCCAATTTTTGCGTAATTAAGACTTATCTGTGATACACATGTCCTGTTCACACGCAAAGAAGACTCCGTGTATTCGAGCATAAATAATCTAAAACCTATCTAATTCTGGCCATCTTGGTTTTATCCCAAAGGGCACATGTTCCTCTATCGATTCATGTCAGTTACATATCAATTTTGGCTGTCGTTAGGGATATATCGTCATAAGAATGTCCGAGTTGATGTGCAACTGCCTGCTATTTTTGCGTAATTCTGACTTATCTGTGGTATCTACCTATCTAATTCCGGCCATCTTGCTTTTATCCGAAAGGGCACATGGTCCTCTATCGATTCATGTCAGTTTCATATCCATATTGGCTGGCGTTAGGGAAATATCGTCATAAGAATGTCCGAGTTGATGTGCAACTGCCTGCTATTTTTGCGTAATTCTGTCCTGTACCCACGCAAAGAAGACTCCGTGTATTCGACCATAAAAAATCTAAAACCTATCCAATTCTGGCCATCTTGGCTTTATCTCAAAGGGCACATGTTCCTCTATCGATTCATGTGAGTTTCACATCGATATTTGCTGTAGTTAGGGAAATGTGCAACTGCCTGCTATTTTTGCGTAATTCTGACTTATCTGTGGTACACATGTCCTGTACCCACGCAAAGAAGACTCCGTTATTCGACCATAAATAATCTAAAACCTATCCAATTCTGGCCATCTTGGCTTTATCTCAAAGGGCACATGTTCCTCTATCGATTCATGTCAGTTTCATATCGATATTTGCTGTAGTTAGGGAAATATCGTCATAAGAATGTCCGAGTTGATATGCAACTGCCTGCTATTTTTGCGTAATTCTGACTTATCTGTGGTACACTGGTCCTGTTCCCGCAAAAAGAAGGCTCCGTGTATTCGAGTATAAATGGTTTAACACGTATCAAATTCTTTCAATTTTGGTTTTATCTCAAAGGGTACGTGTTACTCTATCGATTCATGTAGTTTTATATCCATATCGGGCTTGGTTAATGAAATATTTGCACATGAATGTCGCAGTGTTTTCAACCTTCTCCAATTTTTGCGTAATTAAGACTTATCTGTGATACACATGTCCTGTTCCCACGCAAAGAAGACTCCGTGTATTCGAGCATAAATAATCTAAAACCTATCTAATTCTGGCCATCTTGGTTTTATCCCAAAGGGCACATGTTCCTCTATCGATTCATGTCAGTTACATATCCATATTGGCTGTCGTTAGGGAAATATCGTCATAAGAATGTCCGAGTTGATGTGCAACCGCCTGCTATTTTTGCGTAATTCTGACTTATCTGTGGTACACAGGTCCTGTTCCGGCACAAAGAATGCTCTGTGTATTCGAGTATAAATGGTCTAAAACGTATCCAATTCTTTCAATCTTGGTTTTATCTCAAAGGGCACGTGTTACTCTATCGATTCATGTAAGTTTTATATCCATATCTGCCTTGGTTAATGAAATATATTCACATGAATGTCGCAGTGTTTTCAACCTTCTCCAATTTTTTGTTATTCTGACTTATCTGTGGTACACATGTCCTGTTCCCACGCAAAGAAGACTCCGTGTATTCGAGCATAAATAAGCTAAAACCCATCTAATTCTGGCCATCTTGGTTTTATCCCAAAGGGCACATGCTCCTCTATCGATTCATGTCAGTTACATATCCATATTTGCTGTAGTTAGGGAAATATCGTCATGAGAATGTCCGAGTTGATGTGCAACTGCATGCTATTTTTGAGTAATTCTCACTTATCTGTGGTATACAGGTCCTGTTCCTGCAAAAAGAAGGCTCCGTGTATTCGAGTTAAAATGGTCTAAAACGTATCCAATTCTTTCAATCTTGGTTTTATCTCAAAGGGCACGTGTTGCTCTATCGATTCATCTACGTTTTATATCCATATCTGCGTTGGGTAATGAAATATATGCACATGAATGTCGCAGTGTTTTCAACCTTCTCCAATTTTTGCGTAATTCTGATTTATCTTTGGTACACATGTCCTGTTCCCACGCAAAGAAGACTCCGTGTATTCGAGCATAAATAATCTAAAACCTATCTAATTCTGGCCATCTTGGTTTTATCCGAAAGGGCAGATGTTCCTCTATCGATTCATGCCAGTTTCATATCCATATTGGCTGTCGTTAGGGAAATATCGTCATAAGAATGTCCGAGTTGATGTGCAACTGCCTGCTATTTTTGCGTAATTCTGACTTATCTGTGGTATCTACCTATCTAATTCTGGCGATCTTGCTTTTATCCGAAAGGGCACATGGTCCTCTATCGATTCATGTCAGTTTCATATCCATATTGGCTGTCGTTAGGGAAATATCGTCATAAGAATGTCCGAGTTGATGTGCAACTGCCTGCTATTTTTGCGTAATTCTGACTTATCTGTGGTACACATGTCCTGTTCCCACGCAAAGAAGACTCCGTGTATTCGAGCATAAATAAGCTAAAACCCATCTAATTCTGGCCATCTTGGTTTTATCTCAAAGGGCACGTGTTGCTCTATCGATTCATCTACGTTTTATATCCATATCTGCGTTGGGTAATAAAATATATGCACATGAATGTCGCAGTGTTTTCAACCTTCTCCAATTTTTGCGTAATTCTGATTTATCTTTGGTACCCATGTCCTGTTCCCACGCAAAGAAGACTCCGTGTATTCGACCATAAAAAATCTAAAACCTATCCAATTCTGGCCATCTTTGCTTTATCTCAAAGGGCACATGTTCCTTTATCGATTCATGTAAGTTTCACATCGAAATTGGCTGTAGTTAGGGAAATATCGACATAAGAATGTCCGAGTTGATATGCAACTGCCTGCTATTTTTTCATAATTCTGACTCATCTGTGGTACACAGGTCCTTTTCCCGCACAAAGAAGGTTCCGTGTTCGAGTAAAAATGGTCTAAAACTTATCTAATTCTTGCAATCTTGCTTTTATCCCGAAGGGCACGTGTTGCTCTATCGATTCATGTAAGTTTCATATCCATATCGGCCTTGGTTAATGAAATATATTCACATGAATGTCGCAGTGTTTTCAACCTTCTCCAATTTTTTGTTATTCTGACTTATCTTTGGTACACATGTCCTGTTCCCACGCAAAGAAGACTCCGTGTATTCGAGCATAAATAATCTAAAACCCATCTAATTCTGGCCATCTTGGTTTTATCCCAAAGGGCACATGCTCCTCTATCGATTCATGTCAGTTACATATCCATATTTGCTGTAGTTAGGGAAATATCGTCATAAGAATGTCCGAGTTGATGTGCAACTGCCTGCTATTTTTGCGTAATTCTCATTTATCTTTGGTACACAGGTCCTGTTCCCGCACAAAGAAGGCTCCGTGTATTCGAGTAAAAATGGTCTAAAACTTATCTAATTCTTGCAATCTTGCTTTTATCCCAAAGGGCACGTGTTGCTCTATCGATTCATGTCAGTTTCATATCCATATTTGCCGTCGTTAGGGAAATATCGTCTTAAGAATGTCCGAGTTGATGTGCAACTGCCTGTTATTTTTGCATAATTCTGACTTAACTGTGGTACACAGGTCCTTTTCCCGCACAAAGAAGGCTCCGTGTATTCGAGTAAAAATGGTCTAAAACGTATCCATTTCTTTTAATCTTGGTTTTATCTCAAAGGGCACGTGTTACTCTATCGAGTCATGTAAGGTTTATATCCATATCTGCCTTGGTTAATGAAATATATTCACATGAATGTCGCAGTGTTTTCAACCTGCTCCAATTGTTGCGTAATTCTGATTTATCTGTGGTACACATGTCCTGTTCCCACGCAAAGAAGACTCCGTCTATTCGAGCATAAATAATCTAAAACCTATCCAATTCTGGCCATCTTGGCTTTATCTCAAAGGGCACATGTTCCTCTATCGATTTATGTAAGTTTCTTATCCATATTTGCTGTCATTAGGGAAATATCGTCATAAGAATGTTCGAGTATGATGTGCAACTGCCTGCTATTTTTGCATAATTCTGACTTACCTGTGGTACAGGAGGTCCTGTTCCCCGCACAAAGAAGGCTCCGTGTATTCGAGTATAAATGGTCTAAAAGGTATCCAATTTTTTTCACTCTTGGTTTTTATCTCAAAGGGCACGAGTTACTCTATCGATACATGTAAGTTTTATATCCATATCTGCCTTGGTTAATGAAATATTTGCACATGAATGTCGCAGTGTTTTCAACCTTCTCCAATTTTTGCGTAATTCTGACTTATCTGTGGTACACATGTCCTGTTCCCACGCAAAGAAGACTCCGTTATTTGACCATAGATAATCTAAAACCTATCCAATTCTGGCCATCTTGGCTTAATCTCAAAGGGCACATGTTCCTCTATCGATTCATGTAAGTTTCCCATCGATATTTGCTGTAGTTAGGGAAATATCGTCATAAGAATGTCCGAGTTGATATGCAACTGCCTGCTATTTTTGCAAAATTCTGACTTATCTGTGGTACACAGGTCCTGTTCCCGCACAAAGAAAGCTCTGTGTATTCGAGTATAAATGGTCTAACACGTATCCAATTCTTTCAATGTTGGTTTTATCTCAAAGGGCACGTGTTACTCTATCGATTCATGTAAGTTTTATATCCATATCTGCCTTGGTTAATGAAATATTTGCACATGAATGTCGCAGTGTTTTCAACCTTCTCCAATTTTTGCGTAATTCTGATTTATCTTTGGTACACATGTCCTGTTCCCACGCAAAGAAGACTCCGTGTATTCGACCATAAAAAATCTAAAACCTATCCAATTCTGGCCATCTTTGCTTTATCTCAAAGGGCACATGTTCCTCTATCGATTCATGTAAGTTTCACATCGATATTTGCTGTAGTTAGGGAAATATCGACATAAGAATGTCCGAGTTGATGTGCAACTGCCTGCTATTTTTGCATAATTCTGACTCATCTGTGGTACACAGGTCCTTTTCCCGCACAAAGAAGGTTCCGTGTTCGAGTAAAAATGGTCTAAAACTTATCTAATTCTTGCAATCTTGCTTTTATCCCAAAGGGCACGTGTTGCTCTATCGATTCATGTAAGTTTCATATCCATATCGGCCTTGGTTAATGAAATATAATCACATGAATGTCGCAGTGTTTTCAACCTTCTCCAATTTTTTGTTATTCTGACTTATCTTTGGTACACCTGTCCTGTTCCCACGCAAAGAAGACTCCGTGTATTCGAGCATAAATAATCTAAAACCCATCTAATTCTGGCCATCTTGGTTTTATCCCAAAGGGCACATGCTCCTCTATCGATTCATGTCAGTTACATATCCATATTTGCTGTAGTTAGGGAAATATCGTCATAAGAATGTCCGAGTTGATGTGCAACTGCCTGCTATTTTTGCGTAATTCTCACTTATCTTTGGTCCACAGGTCCTGTTCCCGCACAAAGAAGGCTCCGTGTATTCGAGTAAAAATGGTCTAAAACTTATCTAATTCTTGCAATCTTGCTTTTATCCCAAAGGGCACGTGTTGCTCTATCGATTCATGTCAGTTTCATATCCATATTTGCCGTCGTTAGGGAAATATCGTCTTAAGAATGTCCGAGTTGATGTGCAACTGCCTGCTATTTTTGCATAATTCTGACTTAACTGTGGTACACAGGTCCTTTTCCCGCACAGAGAAGGCTCCGTGTATTCGAGTAAAAATGGTCTAAAACGTATCCATTTCTTTTAATCTTGGTTTTATCTCAAAGGGCACGTGTTACTCTATCGAGTCATGTAAGGTTTATATCCATATCTGCCTTGGTTAATGAAATATATTCACATGAATGTCGCAGTGTTTTCAACCTGCTCCAATTTTTGCGTAATTCTGATTTATCTGTGGTACACATGTCCTGTTCCCACGCAAAGAAGACTCCGTCTATTCGAGCATAAATAATCTAAAACCTATCCAATTCTGGCCATCTTGGCTTTATCTCAAAGGGCACATGTTCCTCTATCGATTTATGTAAGTTTCTTATCCATATTTGCTGTCATTAGGGAAATATCGTCATAAGAATGTTCGAGTTGATGTGCAACTGCCTGCTATTTTTGCATAATTCTGACTTACCTGTGGTACAGAGGTCCTGTTCCCGCACAAAGAAGGCTCCGTGTATTCGAGTATAAATGGTCTAAAAGGTATCCAATTTTTTCAATCTTGGTTTTATCTCAAAGGGCACGAGTTACTCTATCGATACATGTAAGTTTTATATCCATATCTGCCTTGGTTAATGAAATATTTGCACATGAATGTCGCAGTGTTTTCAACCTTCTCCAATTTTTGCGTAATTCTGACTTATCTGTGGTACACATGTCCTGTTCCCACGCAAAGAAGACTCCGTTATTCGACCATAGATAATCTAAAACCTATCCAATTCTGGCCATCTTGGCTTAATCTCAAAGGGCACATGTTCCTCTATCGATTCATGTAAGTTTCCCATCGATATTTGCTGTAGTTAGGGAAATATCGTCATAAGAATGTCCGAGTTGATATGCAACTGCCTGCTATTTTTGCAAAATTCTGACTTATCTGTGGTACACAGGTCCTGTTCCCGCACAAAGAAAGCTCTGTGTATTCGAGTATAAATTTTCTAACACGTATCCAATTCTTTCAATGTTGGTTTTATCTCAAAGGGGACGGGTTACTCTATCGATTCATATAAGTTTTATATCCATATCTGCCTTGGTTAATGAAATATTTGCACATGAATGTCGCAGTGTTTTCAACCTTCTCCAATTTTTGCGTAATTCTGATTTATCTTTGGTACACATGTCCTGTTCCCACGCAAAAAAGACTCCGTGTATTCGACCATAAAAAATCTAAAACCTATCCAATTCTGGCCATCTTTGCTTTATCTCAAAGGGCACATGTTCCTCTATCGATTCATGTAAGTTTCACATCGATATTTGCTGTAGTTAGGGAAATATCGACATAAGAATGTCCGAGTTGATGTGCAACTGCCTGCTATTTTTGCATAATTCTGACTCATCTGTGGTACACAGGTCCTTTTCCCGCACAAAGAAGGTTCCGTGTTCGAGTAAAAAATGGTCCTAAAACTTATCTAATTCTTGCAATCTTGCTTTTATCCCAAAGGGCACGTGGTTGCTCTATCGATTCATGTAAGTTTCATATCCATATCGGCCTTGGTTAATGAAATATATTCACATGAATGTCGCAGTGTTTTCAACCTTCTCCAATTTTTTTGTTATTCTGACTTATCTTTGGTACACATGTCCTGTTCCCCACGCAAAGAAGACTCCGTGTATTCGAGCATAAATAATCTAAAACCCATCTAATTCTGGCCATCTTGGTTTTATCCCAAAGGGCACAGGCTCCTCTATCGATTCATGTCAGTTACATATCCATATTTGCTGTAGTTAGGGAAATATCGTCATAAGAATGTCCGAGTTGATGTGCAACTGCCTGCTATTTTTGCGTAATTCTCACTTATCTTTGGTACACAGGTCCTGTTCCCGCACAAAGAAGGCTCCGTGTATTCGAGTAAAAATGGTCTAAAACTTATCTAATTCTTGCAATCTTGCTTTTATCCCAAAGGGCACGTGTTGCTCTATCGATTCATGTCAGTTTCATATCCATATTTGCCGTCGTTAGGGAAATATCGTCTTAAGAATGTCCGAGTTGATGTGCAACTGCCTGCTATTTTTGCGTAATTCTCACTTATCTGTGGTACACAGGTCCTGTTCCCGCACGAAGAAGGCTCCGTGTATTCGAGTAAAAATGGTCTAAAACGTATCCAATTCTTTCAATATTGGTTTTATCTCAAAGGGCACGTGTTGCTCTATCGATTCATCTACGTTTTATATCCATATCTGCGTTGGGTAAGGAAATATATGCACATGAATGTCGCAGTGTTTTCAACCTGCTCCAATTTTTGCGTAATTCTGATTTATCTGTGGTACACATGTCCTGTTCCCACGCAAAGAAGACTCCGTCTATTCGAGCATAAATAATCTAAAACCTATCCAATTCTGGCCATCTTGGCTTTATCTCAAAGGGCACATGTTCCTCTATCGATTCATGTAAGTTTCATATCCATATTTGCCCTCGTTAGGGAAATATCGTCAGAAGAATGTCCGAGTTGATGTGCAACTGCCTGCTATTTTTGCGTAATTCTCACTTATCTGTGGTACACAGGTCCTGTTCCCGCACAAAGAAGGCTCCGTGTATTCGAGTTAAAATAGTCTAAAACGTATCCATTTCTTTCAATCTTTGTCTTATCTCAAAGGGCACGTGTTGCTCTATCGATTCATCTACGTTTTATATCCATATCTGCGTTGGGTAATGAAATATATGCACATGAATGTCGCAGTGTTTTCAACCTTCTCCAATTTTTGCGTAATTCTGATTTATCTGTGGTACACATGTCCTGTTCCCACGCAAAGAAGACTCCGTGTATTCGAGCATAAATAATCTAAAACCTATCTAGTTCTGGCCATCTTGGTTTTATCCCAAAGGGCACATGTTCCTCTATCGATTCGTGTCAGTTTCTTATCCATATTTGCTGTCGTTAGGGAAATATCGTCATAAGAATGTCCGAGTTGATGTGCAACTGCCTGCTATTTTTGCGTAATTCCGACTTATCTGTGGTACACATGTCCTGTTCCCACACAAAGAAGACTCCGTTTTTCGACCATAAAAAATCTAAAACCTATCCAATTCTGGCCATCTTTGCTTTATCTCAAAGGGCACATGTTCCTCTATCGATTCATGTAAGTTTTATATCCATATCTGCCTTGGTTAATGAAATATATTCACATGAATGTCGCAGTGTTTTCAACCTTCTCCAATTTTTGCGTAATTCTGACTTATCTGTGGTACACATGTCCTGTTTCCGCACAAAGAAGGCTCCGTGTATTCGAGTAAAAATGGTCTAAAACTTATCTAATTCTTGCAATCTTGCTTTTATCCCAAAGGGCACGTGTTGCTCTATCGATTCATGTCAGTCTCATATCCATATTTGCCGTCGTTAGGGAAATATCGTCATAAGAATGTCCGAGTTGATGTGCAACTGCCTGTTATTTTTGCGTAATTCTGACTTATCTGTGGTACACATGTCCTGTTCCCACGCAAAGAAGACCCCGTTTTTCGACCATAAAAAAATCTAAAACCTATCCAATTCTGGCCATCTTGGTTTTATCCCAAAGGGCACATGTTCCTCTATCGATTCATGTCAGTTACATATCCATATTGGCTGTCGTTAGGGAAATATCGTCATAAGAATGTCCGAGTTGATGTGCAACCGCCTGCTATTTTTGCGTAATTCTGACTT
Source organism: Acanthaster planci (assembly GCF_054643075.1). NCBI lineage: Eukaryota > Metazoa > Echinodermata > Asteroidea > Valvatida > Acanthasteridae > Acanthaster > Acanthaster planci. The sequence continues at coordinate 1,606 of NW_028257859.1, read as the reverse complement.
ATCTGTGGTACACAGGTCCTGTTCCCGCACAAAGAAGGCTCCGTGTATTCGATTATAAATGGTCTAAAACATATCCAATTCCCTCAATCTTGGTTTTATGTCAAAGGGCACGTGTTACTCTATCGATACATGTAAGTTTTATATCCATATCTGCCTTGGTTAATGAAATATTTGCACATGAATGTCGCAGTGTTTTCAACCTTCTCCAATTTTTGCGTAATTCTGACTTATCTGTGGTACACAGGTCCTGTTCCCGCACAAAGAAGGCTCCGTGTATTCGAGTAAAAATGGTCTAAAACGTATCCATTTCTTTCAATCTTGGTCTTATCTCAAAGGGCACGTGTTGCTCTATCGATTCATCTACGTTTTATATCCATATCTGCGTTGGGTAATGAAATATATGCACATGAATGTCGCAGTGTTTTCAACCTTCTCCAATTTTTGCGTAATTCTGATTTATCTGTGGTACACATGTCCTGTTCCCACGCAAAGAAGACTCCGTGTATTCGAGCATAAATAATCTAAAACCTATCTAGTTCTGGCCATCTTGGTTTTATCCCAAAGGGCACATGTTCCTCTATCGATTCATGTCAGTTTCATATCCATATTGGCTGTCGTTAGGGAAATATCGTCATAAGAATGTCCGAGTTGATGTGCAACCGCCTGCTATTTTTGCGTAATTCTGACTTATCTGTGGTACACAGGTCCTGTTCCCGCAGAAAGAAAGCTCTGTGTAATCGAGTAAAAATGGTCTAAAACGTATCCAATTCTTTCAATCTTGGTTTTATCTCAAAGGGCACGTGTTACTCTATCGATTCATGTAAGTTTTATATCCATATCTGCCTTGGTTAATGAAATATTTTCACATGAATGTCGCAGTGTTTTCAACCTTCTCCAATTTTTGCGTAATTCTGACTTATCTGTGGTACACATGTCCTGTTCCCACGCAAAGAAGACTCCGTCTATTCGAGCATAAATAATCTAAAACCTATCCAATTCTGGCCATCTTGGCTTTATATCAAAGGGCACATGTTCCTCTATCAATTTATGTGAGTTTCTTATCCATATTTGCTGTCGTTAGGGAAATATCGTCATAAGAATGACCGAGTTGATGTGCAACTGCCTGCTATTTTTGCGTAATTTTGACTTAGCTGTGGTACACATGTCCTGTTCCCACGCAGAGAAGACTCCGTTTTTCGACCATAAAAAATCTAAAATCTATCCAATTCTGGCCATCTTTGCTTTATCTCAAAGGACACATGTTCCTCTATCGATTCATGTAAGTTTTATATCCATATCTGCCTTGGTTAATGAAATATATTGACATGAATGTCGCAGTGTTTTCTACCTTCTCCAATTTTTTGTTTTTCTGACTTATCTGTGGTACACATGTCCTGTTCCCACGCAAAGAAGACTCCGTGTATTCGACCATAAATAATCTAAAACCTAACCAATTCTGGCCATCTTGGCTTTATCTCAAAGGGCACATGTTCCTCTATCGATTCATGTAACTTTCATATCGATATTTGCTGTAGTTAGGGAAATATCGTCACAAGAATGTCCGAGTTGATATGCAAACTGCCTGCCATTTTTGCGTAATTCTGAC